>NW_027256042.1:0-111792 GCF_045679555.1 Salvelinus alpinus
AGAGAATATTACTAAACTGAGAGAATATTACTAAACTGAGAGAGTATTACTAAACTGAGGGAGTATTACTAAACTGAGAGAGTATTACTAACCCGGGAGAGTATTACTAAACTGAGAGAGTATTACTAACCCTAGAGAGTATTACTAAACTGAGAGAGTATTACTAAACTGAGAGAGTATTACTAAACTGAGGGAGTATTACTAAACCGAGAGAGTATTACTAACCTGAGAGAGTATTACTAAACTGAGACAGTATAACCTGAGAGAGTATTACTAAACTGAGAGAATATTACTAAACTGTGAGAGTATTACTAAACTGAGAGAGTATTACAAACCCGAGAGAGTATTACTAAACTGAGAGAGTATTACTAAACTGAGAGAGTATTACTAACCCGGGAGAGTATTACTAAACTGAGAGAGTATTACTAACCCGAGAGAGTATTACTAAACTGAGAGAGTATTACTAAACTGAGAGAGTGTTACTAGACTGAGAGAAATGAGAGAATATTACTAAACTGAGAGAATATTACTAAACTGAGAGAGTATTACTAAACTGAGGGAGTATTACTAAACCGAGAGAGTATTACTAACCTGAGAGAGTATTACTAAACTGAGAGAGTATAACCTGAGAGAGTATTACTAAACTGAGAGAATATTACTAAACTGTGAGAGTATTACTAAACTGAGAGAGTATTACAAACCCGAGAGAGTATTACTAAACTGAGAGAGTATTACTAAACTGAGGGAGTGTTACTAGGCTGAGATAGTATTACTCAACTGAGAGAGTATTTCTAAACTGAGAGAGTGTTACTAGACTGAGAGAGTATTACTAAACTGAGAGAATATTACTAAACTGAGAGAATATTACTAAACTGAGAGAGTATTACTAAACTGAGAGAGTGTTACTAAACTGAGAGAAAATTACTCAACGGAGAGATTATTACTCAACTGAGAGAGTATTACTAAACTGAGAGAGTATTACTAAACTGAGAGAGTATTACTAAACTGAGAGAGTATTACTAAACTGAGAGAGTGTTGCTAGACTGAGATAGTATTACTAAACTGAGAGGATATAACTAAACTGAGACAGTTTTACTAAACTGAGAGAGTGTTACTAGACTGAGAGAGTATTACTAAACTGAGAGAATATTACTAACCTGAGAGAGTATTACTAAACTGAGAGAATATTACTAAACTGTGAGAGTATTATTAAACTGAGAGAGTATTACTAACCCGAGAGAGTATTACTAAACTGAGAGAGTATTACTAAACTGAGAAAGTATTACTAACCCGAGAGAGTATTACTAAACTGAGAGAGTATTACTAAACTGAGAGAGTATTACTAAACTGAGAGAGTATTACTAAACTGAGAGAATATTACTAAACTGAGAGAGCTGAGAGAATATTACTAAACTGAGAGAGTATTACTAAACTGAGAGAATATTACTAAACTGAGAGAGTGTTACTAAACTGAGAGAAAATTACTCAACGGAGAGATTATTACTCAACTGAGAGAGTATTACTAAACTGAGAGAGTATTACTAAACTGAGAGAGTATTACTAAACTGAGAGAGTGTTGCTAGACTGAGATAGTATTACTAAACTGAGAGGATATAACTAAACTGAGACAGTTTTACTAAACTGAGAGAGTGTTACTAGACTGAGAGAGTATTACTAAACTGAGAGAATATTACTAACCTGAGAGAGTATTACTAAACAGAGAGAATATTACTAAACTGTGAGAGTATTATTAAACTGAGAGAGTATTAGTAACCCGAGAGAGTATTACTAAACTGTGAGAGTATTACTAAACTGAGAAAGTATTACTAACCCGAGAGAGTATTACTAAACTGAGAGAGTATTACTAAACTGAGAGAGTGTTACTAGACTGAGAGAGTATTACTAAACTGAGAGAATATTACTAAACTGAGAGAGTATTACTAAACTGAGGGAGTATTACTAAACCGAGAGAGTATTACTAAACTGAGAGAATATTACTAAACTGAGAGAGTATTACTAAACTGAGAGAAATGAGAGAATATTACTAAACTGAGAGAATATTACTAAACTGAGAGAGTATTACTAAACTGAGGGAGTATTACTAAACCGAGAGAGTATTACTAACCTGAGAGAGTATTACTAAACTGAGACAGTATAACCTGAGAGAGTATTACTAAACTGAGAGAATATTACTAAACTGTGAGAGTATTACTAAACTGAGAGAGTATTACAAACCCGAGAGAGTATTACTAAACTGAGAGAGTATTACTAAACTGAGAGAGTATTACTAACCCGGGAGAGTATTACTAAACTGAGAGAGTATTACTAACCCGAGAGAGTATTACTAAACTGAGAGAGTATTACTAAACTGAGAGAGTGTTACTAGACTGAGAGAAATGAGAGAATATTACTAAACTGAGAGAATATTACTAAACTGAGAGAGTATTACTAAACTGAGGGAGTATTACTAAACCGAGAGAGTATTACTAACCTGAGAGAGTATTACTAAACTGAGACAGTATAACCTGAGAGAGTATTACTAAACTGAGAGAATATTACTAAACTGTGAGAGTATTACTAAACTGAGAGAGTATTACAAACCCGAGAGAGTATTACTAAACTGAGAGAGTATTACTAAACTGAGAGAGTATTACTAACCCGAGAGAGTATTACTAAACTGAGAGAGTATTACTAACCCGAGAGAGTATTACTAAACTGAGAGAGTATTACTAAACTGAGAGAGTGTTACTAGACTGAGAGAAATGAGAGAATATTACTAAACTGAGAGAATATTACTAAACTGAGAGAGTATTACTAAACTGAGGGAGTATTACTAAACCGAGAGAGTATTACTAACCTGAGAGAGTATTACTAAACTGAGAGAGTATAACCTGAGAGAGTATTACTAAACTGAGAGAATATTACTAAACTGTGAGAGTATTACTAAACTGAGAGAGTATTACAAACCCGAGAGAGTATTACTAAACTGAGAGAGTATTACTAAACTGAGGGAGTGTTACTAGACTGAGATAGTATTACTCAACTGAGAGAGTATTTCTAAACTGAGAGAGTGTTACTAGACTGAGAGAGTATTACTAAACTGAGAGAATATTACTAGACTGAGAGAGTGTTACTAAACTGAGAGAATATTACTAAACTGAGAGAGTATAACTAAACTGAGAGAGCTGAGAGAATATTACTAAACTGAGAGAATATTACTAAACTGAGAGAATATTACTAAACTGAGAGAGTATTACTAAACTGAGAGAGTGGTACTAGACTGAGAGAGTATTACTAAACTTAGAGAATATTACTAAACTGAGAGAGTATTACTAAACTGAGGGAGTATTACTAAACCGAGAGAGTATTACTAAACTGGAGAGAATATTACTAAACTGAGAGAGTATTACTAAACTGAGAGAAATTAGAGAATATTACTAAACTTAGAGAATATTACTAAACTGAGAGAGTATTACTAAACTGAGGGAGTATTACTAAACCGAGAGAGTATTACTAACCTGAGAGAGTATTACTAAACTGAGAGAATATTACTAAACTGTGAGAGTATTACTAAACTGAGAGAGTATTACTAACCCGAGAGAGTATTACTAAACTGAGAGAGTATTACTAAACTGAGAGAGCTGAGAGAGTATTACTAAACTGAGAGAGTATTACTAAACTGAGAGAGTTTTACTAAACTGAGAAAGTACTACTAACCCGAGAGAGTATTACTAAACTGAGAGAGTATTACTAAACTGAGAGAATATTACTAAACTGAGAGAGCTGAGAGAATATTACTAAACTGAGAGAGTATTACTAAACTGAGAGAATATTACTAAACTGAGAGAGTATTACTAAACTGAGAGAGTGTTACTAAACTGAGAGAAAATTACTCAACGGAGAGATTATTACTCAACTGAGAGAGTATTACTAAACTGAGAGAGTATTACTAAACTGAGAGAGTGTTGCTAGACTGAGAGAGTATTACTAAACTGAGAGAATATTACTAACCTGAGAGAGTATTACTAAACAGAGAGAATATTACTAAACTGTGAGAGTATTATTAAACTGAGAGAGTATTAGTAACCCGAGAGAGTATTACTAAACTGTGAGAGTATTACTAAACTGAGAGAGTATTACTAACCCGAGAGAGTATTACTAAACTGAGAGAGTATTACAAACCCGAGAGAGTATTACTAAACTGAGAGAGTATTACTAAACTGAGGGAGTGTTACTAGACTGAGATAGTATTACTCAACTGAGAGAGTATTTCTAAACTGAGAGAGTGTTACTAGACTGAGAGAGTATTACTAAACTGAGAGAATATTACTAGACTGAGAGAGTGTTACTAAACTGAGAGAATATTACTAAACTGAGAGAGTATAACTAAACTGAGAGAGCTGAGAGAATATTACTAAACTGAGAGAATATTACTAAACTGAGAGAGTATTACTAAACTGAGAGAGTGGTACTAGACTGAGAGAGTATTACTAAACTTAGAGAGATATTACTAAACTGAGAGAGTATTACTAAACTGAGGGAGTATTACTAAACCGAGAGAGTATTACTAAACTGGAGAGAATATTACTAAACTGAGATAGTATTACTAAACTGAGAGAAATTAGAGAATATTACTAAACTGAGAGAATATTACTAAACTGAGAGAGTATTACTAAACTGAGGGAGTATTACTAAACCGAGAGAGTATTACTAACCTGAGAGAGTATTACTAAACTGAGAGAATATTACTAAACTGTGAGAGTATTACTAAACTGAGAGAGTATTACTAACCCGAGAGAGTATTACTAAACTGAGAGAGTATTACTAAACTGAGAGAGCTGAGAGAGTATTACTAAACTGAGAGAGTATTACTAAACTGAGAGAGTTTTACTAAACTGAGAAAGTACTACTAACCCGAGAGAGTATTACTAAACTGAGAGAGTATTACTAAACTGAGAGAATATTACTAAACTGAGAGAGCTGAGAGAATATTACTAAACTGAGAGAGTATTACTAAACTGAGAGAATATTACTAAACTGAGAGAGTATTACTAAACTGAGAGAGTGTTACTAAACTGAGAGAAAATTACTCAACGGAGAGATTATTACTCAACTGAGAGAGTATTACTAAACTGAGAGAGTATTACTAAACTGAGAGAGTGTTGCTAGACTGAGAGAGTATTACTAAACTGAGAGAATATTACTAACCTGAGAGAGTATTACTAAACAGAGAGAATATTACTAAACTGTGAGAGTATTATTAAACTGAGAGAGTATTAGTAACCCGAGAGAGTATTACTAAACTGTGAGAGTATTACTAAACTGAGAGAGTATTACTAACCCGAGAGAGTATTACTAAACTGAGAGAGTATTACTAAACTGAGAGAGTGTTACTAGACTGAGCGAGTATTACTAAACTGAGAGAATATTACTAAACTGAGAGAGTATTACTAAACTGAGTGAGTATTACTAAACCGAGAGAGTATTACTAAACTGAGAGAATATTACTAAACTGAGAGAGTATTACTAAACTGAGAGAAATGAGAGAATATTACTAAACTGAGAGAATATTACTAAACTGAGAGAGTATTACTAAACTGAGGGAGTATTACTAAACCGAGAGAGTATTACTAACCTGAGAGAGTATTACTAAACTGAGAGAATATTACTAAACTGTGAGAGTATTACTAAACTGAGAGAGTATTACTAACCCGAGAGAGTATTACTAAACTGAGAGAGTATTACTAAACTGAGAGAGTGTTACTAGACTGAGATAGTATTACTCAACTGAGAGAGTATTACTAAACTGAGAGAGTGTTACTAAACTGAGAGAGTATTACTAAACTGAGAGAATATTACTAAACTGAGAGAGTATAACTAAACTGAGAGAGCTGAGAGAATATTACTAAACTGAGAGAGTATTACTAAACTGAGAGAATATTACTAAACTGAGAGAGTATTACTAAACTGAGAGAGTGTTACTAAACTGAGAGAAAATTACTCAACGGAGAGATTATTACTCAACTGAGAGAGTATTACTAAACTGAGAGAGTATTACTAAACTGAGAGAGTGTTGCTAGACTGAGATAGTATTACTAAACTGAGAGGATATAACTAAACTGAGACAGTTTTACTAAACTGAGAGAGTTTTACTAGACTGAGAGAGTATTACTAAACTGAGAGAATATTACTAACCTGAGAGAGTATTACTAAACAGAGAGAATATTACTAAACTGTGAGAGTATTATTAAACTGAGAGAGTATTAGTAACCCGGGAGAGTATTACTAAACTGTGAGAGTATTACTAAACTGAGAGAGTATTACTAACCCGAGAGAGTATTACTAAACTGAGAGAGTATTACTAAACTGAGAGAGTGTTACTAGACTGAGAGAGTATTACTAAACTGAGAGAATATTACTAAACTGAGAGAGTATTACTAAACTGAGGGAGTATTACTAAACCGAGAGAGTATTACTAAACTGAGAGAATATTACTAAACTGAGAGAGTATTACTAAACTGAGAGAAATGAGAAAATATTACTAAACTGAGAGAATATTACTAAACTGAGAGAGTGTTACTAAACTGAGAGAAAATTACTCAACGGAGAGATTATTACTCAACTGAGAGAGTATTACTAAACTGAGAGAGTATTACTAAACTGAGAGAGTATTACTAAACTGAGAGAGTGTTGCTAGACTGAGATAGTATTACTAAACTGAGAGGATATAACTAAACTGAGACAGTTTTACTAAACTGAGAGAGTGTTACTAGACTGAGAGAATATTACTAAACTGAGAGAGTATTACTAACCTGAGAGAGTATTACTAAACTGAGAGAATATTACTAAACTGTGAGAGTATTACTAAACTGAGAGAGTATTAGTAACCCGAGAGAGTATTACTAAACTGTGAGAGTATTACTAAACTGAGAAAGTATTACTAACCCGAGAGAGTATTACTAAACTGAGAGAGTATTACTAAACTGAGAGAGTGTTACTAGACTGAGAGAGTATTACTAAACTGAGAGAATATTACTAAACTGAGAGAGTATTACTAAACTGAGGGAGTATTACTAAACCGAGAGAGTATTACTAAACTGAGAGAATATTACTAAACTGAGAGAGTATTACTAAACTGAGAGAAATGAGAGAATATTACTAAACTGAGAGAATATTACTAAACTGAGAGAGTATTACTAAACTGAGGGAGTATTACTAAACCGAGAGAGTATTACTAACCTGAGAGAGTATTACTAAACTGAGACAGTATAACCTGAGAGAGTATTACTAAACTGAGAGAATATTACTAAACTGTGAGAGTATTACTAAACTGAGAGAGTATTACAAACCCGAGAGAGTATTACTAAACTGAGAGAGTATTACTAAACTGAGAGAGTATTACTAACCCGGGAGAGTATTACTAAACTGAGAGAGTATTACTAACCCGAGAGAGTATTACTAAACTGAGAGAGTATTACTAAACTGAGAGAGTGTTACTAGACTGAGAGAAATGAGAGAATATTACTAAACTGAGAGAATATTACTAAACTGAGAGAGTATTACTAAACTGAGGGAGTATTACTAAACCGAGAGAGTATTACTAACCTGAGAGAGTATTACTAAACTGAGACAGTATAACCTGAGAGAGTATTACTAAACTGAGAGAATATTACTAAACTGTGAGAGTATTACTAAACTGAGAGAGTATTACAAACCCGAGAGAGTATTACTAAACTGAGAGAGTATTACTAAACTGAGAGAGTATTACTAACCCGGGAGAGTATTACTAAACTGAGAGAGTATTACTAACCCGAGAGAGTATTACTAAACTGAGAGAGTATTACTAAACTGAGAGAGTGTTACTAGACTGAGAGAAATGAGAGAATATTACTAAACTGAGAGAATATTACTAAACTGAGAGAGTATTACTAAACTGAGGGAGTATTACTAAACCGAGAGAGTATTACTAACCTGAGAGAGTATTACTAAACTGAGAGAGTATAACCTGAGAGAGTATTACTAAACTGAGAGAATATTACTAAACTGTGAGAGTATTACTAAACTGAGAGAGTATTACAAACCCGAGAGAGTATTACAAACCCGAGAGAGTATTACTAAACTGAGAGAGTATTACTAAACTGAGATAGTATTACTCAACTGAGAGAGTATTTCTAAACTGAGAGAGTGTTACTAGACTGAGAGAGTATTACTAAACTGAGAGAATATTACTAGACTGAGAGAGTATTACTAAACTGAGAGAATATTACTAAACTGAGAGAGTATAACTAAACTGAGAGAGCTGAGAGAATATTACTAAACTGAAAGAATATTACTAAACTGAGAGAGTATTACTAAACTGAGAGAGTGGTACTAGACTGAGAGAGTATTACTAAACTTAGAGAATATTACTAAACTGAGAGAGTATTACTAAACTGAGGGAGTATTACTAAACCGAGAGAGTATTACTAAACTGGAGAGAATATTACTAAACTGAGAGAGTATTACTAAACTGAGAGAAATTAGAGAATATTACTAAACTGAGAGAATATTACTAAACTGAGAGAGTATTACTAAACTGAGGGAGTATTACTAAACCGAGAGAGTATTACTAACCTGAGAGAGTATTACTAAACTGAGAGAATATTACTAAACTGTGAGAGTATTACTAAACTGAGAGAGTATTACTAACCCGAGAGAGTATTACTAAACTGAGAGAGTATTACTAAACTGAGAGAGTGTTACTAGACTGAGAGAGTATTACTAAACTGAGAGAGTATTACTAAACTGAGAGAGTTTTACTAAACTGAGAAAGTACTACTAACCCGAGAGAGTATTACTAAACTGAGAGAGTATTACTAAACTGAGAGAGTATTACTAAACTGAGAGAGTTTTACTAAACTGAGAAAGTACTACTAACCCGAGAGAGTATTACTAAACTGAGAGAGTATTACTAAACTGAGAGAATATTACTAAACTGAGAGAGCTGAGAGAATATTACTAAACTGAGAGAGTATTACTAAACTGAGAGAATATTACTAAACTGAGAGAGTATTACTAAACTGAGAGAGTGTTACTAAACTGAGAGAAAATTACTCAACGGAGAGATTATTACTCAACTGAGAGAGTATTACTAAACTGAGAGAGTATTACTAAACTGAGAGAGTGTTGCTAGACTGAGAGAGTATTACTAAACTGAGAGAATATTACTAACCTGAGAGAGTATTACTAAACAGAGAGAATATTACTAAACTGTGAGAGTATTATTAAACTGAGAGAGTATTAGTAACCCGAGAGAGTATTACTAAACTGTGAGAGTATTACTAAACTGAGAGAGTATTACTAACCCGAGAGAGTATTACTAAACTGAGAGAGTATTACTAAACTGAGAGAGTGTTACTAGACTGAGCGAGTATTACTAAACTGAGAGAATATTACTAAACTGAGAGAGTATTACTAAACTGAGTGAGTATTACTAAACTGAGAGAGTATTACTAAACTGAGAGAATATTACTAAACTGAGAGAGTATTACTAAACTGAGAGAAATGAGAGAATATTACTAAACTGAGAGAATATTACTAAACTGAGAGAGTATTACTAAACTGAGGGAGTATTACTAAACCGAGAGAGTATTACTAACCTGAGAGAGTATTACTAACCCGAGAGAGTATTACTAAACTGAGAGAGTATTACTAAACTGAGAGAGTGTTACTAGACTGAGATAGTATTACTCAACTGAGAGAGTATTACTAAACTGAGAGAGTGTTACTAGACTGAGAGAGTATTACTAAACTGAGAGAATATTACTAAACTGAGAGAGTATAACTAAACTGAGAGAGCTGAGAGAATATTACTAAACTGAGAGAGTATTACTAAACTGAGAGAATATTACTAAACTGAGAGAGTATTACTAAACTGAGAGAGTGTTACTAAACTGAGAGAAAATTACTCAACGGAGAGATTATTACTCAACTGAGAGAGTATTACTAAACTGAGAGAGTATTACTAAACTGAGAGAGTGTTGCTAGACTGAGATAGTATTACTAAACTGAGAGGATATAACTAAACTGAGACAGTTTTACTAAACTGAGAGAGTGTTACTAGACTGAGAGAGTATTACTAAACTGAGAGAATATTACTAACCTGAGAGAGTATTACTAAACAGAGAGAATATTACTAAACTGTGAGAGTATTATTAAACTGAGAGAGTATTAGTAACCCGGGAGAGTATTACTAAACTGTGAGAGTATTACTAAACTGAGAGAGTATTACTAACCCGAGAGAGTATTACTAAACTGAGAGAGTATTACTAAACTGAGAGAGTGTTACTAGACTGAGAGAGTATTACTAAACTGAGAGAATATTACTAAACTGAGAGAGTATTACTAAACTGAGGGAGTATTACTAAACCGAGAGAGTATTACTAAACTGAGAGAATATTACTAAACTGAGAGAGTATTACTAAACTGAGAGAAATGAGAAAATATTACTAAACTGAGAGAATATTACTAAACTGAGAGAGTATTACTAAACTGAGGGAGTATTACTAAACCGAGAGAGTATTACTAACCTGACAGAGTATTACTAAACTGAGAGAGTATAACCTGAGAGAGTATTACTAAACTGAGAGAATATTACTAAACTGTGAGAGTATTACTAAACTGAGAGAGTATTACAAACCCGAGAGAGTATTACAAACCCGAGAGAGTATTACTAAACTGAGAGAGTATTACTAAACTGAGGGAGTGTTACTAGACTGAGATAGTATTACTCAACTGAGAGAGTATTTCTAAACTGAGAGAGTGTTACTAGACTGAGAGAGTATTACTAAACTGAGAGAATATTACTAGACTGAGAGAGTGTTACTAAACTGAGAGAATATTACTAAACTGAGAGAGTATAACTAAACTGAGAGAGCTGAGAGAATATTACTAAACTGAGAGAATATTACTAAACTGAGAGAGTATTACTAAACTGAGAGAGTGTTACTAAACTGAGAGAGTGTTACTAGACTGAGATAGTATTACTAAACTGAGAGAGTGTTACTAAACTGAGAGAGTATTACTAAACTGAGGGAGTATTACTAAACCGAGAGAGTATTACTAACCTGAGAGAGTATTACTAAACTGAGAGAGTATAACCTGAGAGAGTATTACTAAACTGAGAGAATATTACTAAACTGTGAGAGTATTACTAAACTGAGAGAGTATTACAAACCCGAGAGAGTATTACAAACCCGAGAGAGTATTACTAAACTGAGAGAGTATTACTAAACTGAGATAGTATTACTCAACTGAGAGAGTATTTCTAAACTGAGAGAGTGTTACTAGACTGAGAGAGTATTACTAAACTGAGAGAATATTACTAGACTGAGAGAGTGTTACTAAACTGAGAGAATATTACTAAACTGAGAGAGTATAACTAAACTGAGAGAGCTGAGAGAGTATTACTAAACTGAAAGAATATTACTAAACTGAGAGAGTATTACTAAACTGAGAGAGTGGTACTAGACTGAGAGAGTATTACTAAACTTAGAGAATATTACTAAACTGAGAGAGTATTACTAAACTGAGGGAGTATTACTAAACCGAGAGAGTATTACTAAACTGGAGAGAATATTACTAAACTGAGAGAGTATTACTAAACTGAGAGAAATTAGAGAATATTACTAAACTGAGAGAATATTACTAAACTGAGAGAGTATTACTAAACTGAGGGAGTATTACTAAACCGAGAGAGTATTACTAACCTGAGAGAGTATTACTAAACTGAGAGAATATTACTAAACTGTGAGAGTATTACTAAACTGAGAGAGTATTACTAACCCGAGAGAGTATTACTAAACTGAGAGAGTATTACTAAACTGAGAGAGCTGAGAGAGTATTACTAAACTGAGAGAGTATTACTAAACTGAGAGAGTATTACTAAACTGAGAAAGTACTACTAACCCGAGAGAGTATTACTAAACTGAGAGAGTATTACTAAACTGAGAGAATATTACTAAACTGAGAGAGCTGAGAGAATATTACTAAACTGAGAGAGTATTACTAAACTGAGAGAATATTACTAAACTGAGAGAGTATTACTAAACTGAGAGAGTGTTACTAAACTGAGAGAAAATTACTCAACGGAGAGATTATTACTCA
The DNA here is from genome assembly GCF_045679555.1 of Salvelinus alpinus. NCBI lineage: Eukaryota > Metazoa > Chordata > Actinopteri > Salmoniformes > Salmonidae > Salvelinus > Salvelinus alpinus. The sequence goes on from NW_027256042.1 coordinate 12,145, forward strand.
ACTGAGAGAGTTATACTAAACTGAGAGAGTATTACTAAACTGAGAGAGTGTTGCTAGACTGAGAGAGTATTACTAAACTGAGAGAATATTACTAACCTGAGAGAGTATTACTAAACAGAGAGAATATTACTAAACTGTGAGAGTATTATTAAACTGAGAGAGTATTAGTAACCCGAGAGAGTATTACTAAACTGTGAGAGTATTACTAAACTGAGAGAGTATTACTAACCCGAGAGAGTATTACTAAACTGAGAGAGTATTACTAAACTGAGAGAGTGTTACTAGACTGAGCGAGTATTACTAAACTGAGAGAATATTACTAAACTGAGAGAGTATTACTAAACTGAGTGAGTATTACTAAACCGAGAGAGTATTACTAAACTGAGAGAATATTACTAAACTGAGAGAGTATTACTAAACTGAGAGAAATGAGAGAATATTACTAAACTGAGAGAATATTACTAAACTGAGAGAGTATTACTAAACTGAGGGAGTATTACTAAACCGAGAGAGTATTACTAACCTGAGAGAGTATTACTAAACTGAGAGAATATTACTAAACTGTGAGAGTATTACTAAACTGAGAGAGTATTACTAACCCGAGAGAGTATTACTAAACTGAGAGAGTATTACTAAACTGAGAGAGTGTTACTAGACTGAGATAGTATTACTCAACTGAGAGAGTATTACTAAACTGAGAGAGTGTTACTAGACTGAGAGAGTATTACTAAACTGAGAGAATATTACTAAACTGAGAGAGTATAACTAAACTGAGAGAGCTGAGAGAATATTACTAAACTGAGAGAGTATTACTAAACTGAGAGAATATTACTAAACTGAGAGAGTATTACTAAACTGAGAGAGTGTTACTAAACTGAGAGAAAATTACTCAACGGAGAGATTATTACTCAACTGAGAGAGTATTACTAAACTGAGAGAGTATTACTAAACTGAGAGAGTGTTGCTAGACTGAGATAGTATTACTAAACTGAGAGGATATAACTAAACTGAGACAGTTTTACTAAACTGAGAGAGTGTTACTAGACTGAGAGAGTATTACTAAACTGAGAGAATATTACTAACCTGAGAGAGTATTACTAAACAGAGAGAATATTACTAAACTGTGAGAGTATTATTAAACTGAGAGAGTATTAGTAACCCGGGAGAGTATTACTAAACTGTGAGAGTATTACTAAACTGTGAGAGTATTACTAAACTGAGAGAGTATTACTAAACTGAGAGAGTATTACTAAACTGAGAGAGTGTTACTAGACTGAGAGAGTATTACTAAACTGAGAGAATATTACTAAACTGAGAGAGTATTACTAAACTGAGGGAGTATTACTAAACCGAGAGAGTATTACTAAACTGAGAGAATATTACTAAACTGAGAGAGTATTACTAAACTGAGAGAAATGAGAAAATATTACTAAACTGAGAGAATATTACTAAACTGAGAGAGTATTACTAAACTGAGGGAGTATTACTAAACCGAGAGAGTATTACTAACCTGACAGAGTATTACTAAACTGAGAGAGTATAACCTGAGAGAGTATTACTAAACTGAGAGAATATTACTAAACTGTGAGAGTATTACTAAACTGAGAGAGTATTACAAACCCGAGAGAGTATTACTAAACTGAGAGAGTATTACTAAACTGAGGGAGTGTTACTAGACTGAGATAGTATTACTCAACTGAGAGAGTATTTCTAAACTGAGAGAGTGTTACTAGACTGAGAGAGTATTACTAAACTGAGAGAATATTACTAGACTGAGAGAGTGTTACTAAACTGAGAGAATATTACTAAACTGAGAGAGTATAACTAAACTGAGAGAGCTGAGAGAATATTACTAAACTGAGAGAATATTACTAAACTGAGAGAGTATTACTAAACTGAGAGAGTGTTACTAAACTGAGAGAGTGTTACTAGACTGAGATAGTATTACTAAACTGAGAGAGTGTTACTAAACTGAGAGAGTATTACTAAACTGAGAGAGCTGAGAGAGTATTACAAGACTGAGAGAGTATTACTAAACTGAGAGAATTTTACTAAACTGAGAAAGTACTACTAACCCGAGAGAGTATTACTAAACCGAGAGAGTATTACTAAACTGAGAGAATATTACTAAACTGAGAGAGTATTACTAAACTGAGAGAAATGAGAGTATATTACTAAACTGAGAGAATATTACTAAACTGAGAGAGTATTACTAAACTGAGGGAGTATTACTAAACCGAGAGAGTATTACTAACCTGAGAGAGTATTACTAACCTGGGAGAGTATTACTAAACTGAGAGAATATTACTAAACTGTGAGAGTATTACTAAACTGAGAGAGTATTACTAACCCGAGAGAGTATTACTAAACTGAGAGAGTATTACTAAACTGAGAGAGTGTTACTAGACTGAGATAGTATTACTCAACTGAGAGAGTATTACTAAACTGAGAGAGTGTTACTAGACTGAGAGAGTATTACTAAACTGAGAGAATATTACTAAACTGAGAGAGTATAACTAAACTGAGAGAGCTGAGAGAGTATTACTGAACTGAGAAAGTTTTACTAAACTGAGAAAGTACTACTAACCCGAGAGAGTATTACTAAACTGAGAGAATATTACTAAACTGAGAGAGCTGAGAGAATATTACTAAACTGAGAGAGTATTACTAAACTGAGAGAATATTACTAAACTGAGAGAGTATTACTAAACTGAGAGAGTGTTACTAAACTGAGAGAAAATTACTCAACGGAGAGATTATTACTCAACTGAGAGAGTATTACTAAACTGAGAGAGTATTACTAAACTGAGAGAGTGTTGCTAGACTGAGATAGTATTACTAAACTGAGAGGATATAACTAAACTGAGACAGTTTTAATAAACTGAGAGAGTGTTACTAGACTGAGAGAGTATTACTAAACTGAGAGAATATTACTAACCTGAGAGAGTATTACTAAACAGAGAGAATATTACTAAACTGTGAGAGTATTATTAAACTGAGAGAGTATTAGTAACCCGGGAGAGTATTACTAAACTGTCAGAGTATTACTAAACTGAGAGAGTATTACTAACCCGAGAGAGTATTACTAAACTGAGAGAGTATTACTAAACTGAGAGAGTGTTACTAGACTGAGAGAGTATTACTAAACTGAGAGAATATTACTAAACTGAGAGAGTATTACTAAACTGAGGGAGTATTACTAAATCGAGAGAGTATTACTAAACTGAGAGAATATTACTAAACTGAGAGAGTATTACTAAACTGAGAGAAATGAGAAAATTTTACTAAACTGAGAGAATATTACTAAACTGAGAGAGTATTACTAAACTGAGGGAGTATTACTAAACCGAGAGAGTATTACTAACCTGACAGAGTATTACTAAACTGAGAGAGTATAACCTGAGAGAGTATTACTAAACTGAGAGAATATTACTAAACTGTGAGAGTATTACTAAACTGAGAGAGTATTACAAACCCGAGAGAGTATTACTAAACTGAGAGAGTATTACTAAACTGAGGGAGTGTTACTAGACTGAGATAGTATTACTCAACTGAGAGAGTATTTCTAAACTGAGAGAGTGTTACTAGACTGAGAGAGTATTACTAAACTGAGAGAATATTACTAGACTGAGAGAGTGTTACTAAACTGAGAGAATATTACTAAACCGAGAGAGTATAACTAAACTGAGAGAGCTGAGAGAATATTACTAAACTGAGAGAATATTACTAAACTGAGAGAGTATTACTAAACTGAGAGAGTGTTACTAAACTGAGAGAGTGTTACTAGACTGAGAGAGTATTACTAAACTGAGAGAGTGTTACTAAACTGAGAGAGTATTACTAAACTGAGAGAGCTGAGAGAGTATTACAAGACTGAGAGAGTATTACTAAACTGAGAGAATTTTACTAAACTGAGAAAGTACTACTAACCCGAGAGAGTATTACTAAACCGAGAGAGTATTACTAAATTGAGAGAATATTACTAAACTGAGAGAGTATTACTAAACTGAGAGAAATGAGAGTATATTACTAAACTGAGAGAATATTACTAAACTGAGAGAGTATTACTAAACTGAGGGAGTATTACTAAACCGAGAGAGTATTACTAACCTGAGAGAGTATTACTAACCTGAGAGAGTATTACTAAACTGAGAGAATATTACTAAACTGTGAGAGTATTACTAAACTGAGAGAGTATTACTAACCCGAGAGAGTATTACTAAACTGAGAGAGTATTACTAAACTGAGATAGTATTACTCAACTGAGAGAGTATTACTAAACTGAGAGAGTGTTACTAGACTGAGAGAGTATTACTAAACTGAGAGAATATTACTAAACTGAGAGAGTATAACTAAACTGAGAGAGCTGAGAGAGTATTACTAAACTGAGAAAGTTTTACTAAACTGAGAAAGTACTACTAACCCGAGAGAGTATTACTAAACTGAGAGAATATTACTAAACTGAGAGAGTATTACTAAACTGAGAGAGTGTTACTAAACTGAGAGAAAATTACTCAACGGAGAGATTATTACTCAACTGAGAGAGTATTACTAAACTGAGAGAGTATTACTAAACTGAGAGAGTGTTGCTAGACTGAGATAGTATTACTAAACTGAGAGGATATAACTAAACTGAGACAGTTTTACTAAACTGAGAGAGTGTTACTAGACTGAGAGAGTATTACTAAACTGAGAGAATATTACTAAACTGAGAGAGCTGAGAGAATATTACTAAACTGAGAGAGTATTACTAAACTGAGAGAATATTACTAAACTGAGAGAGTATTACTAAACTGAGAGAGTGTTACTAAACTGAGAGAAAATTACTCAACGGAGAGATTATTACTCAACCGAGAGAGTATTACTAAACTGAGAGAGTATTACTAAACTGAGAGAGTATTACTAAACTGAGAGAGTATTACTAAACTGAGAGAGTGTTGCTAGACTGAGATAGTATTACTAAACTGAGAGGATATAACTAAACTGAGACAGTTTTACTAAACTGAGAGAGTGTTACTAGACTGAGAGAGTATTACTAAACTGAGAGAATATTACTAACCTGAGAGAGTATTACTAAACAGAGAGAATATTACTAAACTGTGAGCGTATTATTAAACTGAGAGAGTATTAGTAACCCGAGAGAGTATTACTAAACTGTGAGAGTATTACTAAACTGAGAAAGTATTACTAACCCGAGAGAGTATTACTAAACTGAGAGAGTATTACTAAACTGAGAGAGTGTTACTAGACTGAGAGAGTATTACTAAACTGAGAGAATATTACTAAACTGAGAGAGTATTACTAAACTGAGGGAGTATTACTAAACCGAGAGAGTATTACTAAACTGAGAGAATATTACTAAACTGACAGAGTATTACTAAACTGAGAGAGAGAGTATTACTAAACTGAGAGAGTATTACTAAACTGAGAGAGTATTACTAAACTGAGAGAGTATTACTAAACTGAGAGAGTATTACTAAACTGAGAGAGTATTACTAAACTGAGACAGTATTACTAAACTGAGAGAGTATTACTAAACTGAGAGAGTATTACTAAACTGAGAGAGTATTACTAAACTGAGAGAGTATTACTAAACTGAGAGAGTATTACTAAACTGAGAGAGTATTACTAAACTGAGAGAGTATTACTAAACTGGGAGAGTATTACTAAACTGAGAGAGTATTACTAACCTGAGAGAGTATTACTAAACTGAGAGAGTATTACTAAACTGAGAGAGTGTTACTAGACTGAGAGAAATGAGAGAATATTACTAAACTGAGAGAATATTACTAAACTGAGAGAGTATTACTAAACTGAGGGAGTATTACTAAACTGAGAGAGTATTACTAAACTGAGAGAGTATTACTAAACTGAGAGAGTATTACTAAACTGAGAGAGTATTACTAAACTGAGAGAGTATTACTAAACTGAGAGAGTATTACTAAACTGAGAGAGTATTACTAAACTGAGAGAGTATTACTAAACCGAGAGAGTATTACTAAACTGAGAGAATATTACTAAACTGACTGAGAGTATTACTAAACTGAGAGAGTATTACTAAACTGAGAGAGTATTACTAAACTGAGAGAGTATTACTAAACCGAGAGAGTATTACTAAACTGAGAGAATATTACTAAACTGAGAGAGTATTACTAAACTGAGAGAATATTACTAAACTGAGAGAATATTACTAAACTGAGAGAGTATTACTAAACTGAGAGAGTATTACTAAACTGAGAGAATATTACTAAACTGAGAGAGTGTTACTAAACTGAGAGAATATTACTAAACTGAGAGAGTATTACTAAACTGAGAGAGCTGAGAGAATATTACTAAACTGAGAGAATATTACTAAACTGAGAGAGTATTACTAAACTGAGAGAGTATTACTAAACTGAGAGAGTATTACTAGACTGAGAGAGTATTACTAAACTGAGAGAATATTACTAACCTGAGAGAGTATTACTAAACTGAGAGAGTATTACTAAACTGAGAGAGTATTACTAAACTGAGAGAATATTACTAAACTGAGAGAGTGTTACTAGACTGAGATAGTATTACTAAACTGAGAGAGTATTACTAAACTGAGAGAGTGTTACTAGACTGAGAGAGTATTACTAAACTGAGAGAATATTACTAAACTGAGAGAATATTACTAAACTGAGAGAGTGTTACTAAACTGAGAGAGTGTTACTAGACTGAGAGAGTATTACTAAACTGAGAGAGTATTACTAAACTGAGAGAATATTACTAAACTGAGAGAATATTACTAAACTGAGAGAGTATTACTAAACTGAGAGAGTATTACTAAACTGAGAGAGTATTACTAAACTGAGAGAATATTACTAAACTGAGAGAGTATTACTAAACTGAGAGAATATTACTAAACTGAGAGAGTATTACTAAACTGAGAGAGTGTTACTAGACTGAGAGAGTATTACTAAACTGAGAGAATATTACTAAACTGAGAGAGTATTACTAAACTGAGAGAGAATATTACTAAACTGAGAGAGTATTACTAAACTGAGAGAGTATTACTAACCCGAGAGAGTATTACTAAACTGAGAGAGTATTACTAAACTGAGAGAGTATTACTAAACTGAGAGAGTATTACTAAACTGAGAGAGTATTACTAAACTGAGAGAGTATTACTAAACTGAGAGAGTATTACTAAACTGAGAGAATATTACTAAACTGAGAGAGTATTACTAAACTGAGAGAGTATTACTAAACTGAGAGAGTATTACTAAACTGAGAGAGTATTACTAAACTGAGAGAGTATTACTAAACTGAGAGGAGTATATACTAAACTGAGAGAGTATTACTAAACTGAGAGAGTATTACTAAACTGAGAGAGTATTACTAAACTGAGAGAGTATTACTAAACTGAGAGAGCTGAGAGAATATTACTAAACTGAGAGAGTATTACTAAACTGAGAGAGTATTACTAAACTGAGAGAGTATTACTAAACTGAGAGAGTATTACTAAACTGAGAGAGTATTACTAAACTGAGAGAGTATTACTAAACTGAGAGAGTATTACTAAACTGAGAGAGTGTTACTAAACTGAGAGAGTATTACTAAACTGAGAGAGTATTACTAAACTGAGAGAGTGTTACTAGACTGAGAGAGTATTACTAAACTGAGAGAATATTACTAAACTGAGAGAGTATTACTAAACTGAGAGAGTGTTACTAAACTGAGAGAGTATTACTAAACTGAGAGAGTATTACTAAACTGAGAGAGTATTACTAAACTGAGAGAGTATTACTAAACTGAGAGAGTATTACTAAACTGAGAGAGTATTACTAAGACTGAGAGAGTATTACTAAACTGAGAGAGTATTACTAAACTGAGAAAGTATTACTAACCCGAGAGAGTATTACTAAACTGAGAGAGTATTACTAAACTGAGAGAGTATTACTAAGACTGAGAGAGTATTACTAAACTGAGAGAATATTACTAAACTGAGAGAGTATTACTAAACTGAGAGAGTATTACTAAACTGAGAGAGTATTACTAAACTGAGAGAATATTACTAAACTGAGAGAGTATTACTAAACTGAGAGAACTGAGAGAGTATTACTAAACTGAGAGAGTATTACTAAACTGAGAGAGTATTACTAAACTGAGAGAGTATTACTAAACTGAGAGAATATTACTAAACTGAGAGAGTATTACTAAACTGAGAGAGTGTTACTAAACTGAGAGAGTATTACTAAACTGAGAGAATATTACTAAACTGAGAGAGTATTACTAAACTGAGAGAGTATTACTAAACTGAGAGAGTATTACTAAACTGAGAGAGTATTACTCAACTGAGAGAGTATTACTAAACTGAGAGAGTATTACTAAACTGAGAGAGTATTACTAAACTGAGAGAGTATTACTAAACTGAGAGAGTATTACTAAACTGAGAGAGTATTACTAAACTGAGAGAGCTGAGAGAATATTACTAAACTGAGAGAATATTACTAAACTGAGAGAGTATTACTAAACTGAGAGAGTATTACTAAACTGAGAGAGTATTACTAAACTGAGAGAGTAGTTACTAAACTGAGAGAGTATTACTAAACTGAGAGAATATTACTAAACTGAGAGAATATTACTAAACTGAGAGAGTATTACTAAACTGAGAGAGTATTACTAAACTGAGAGAGTATTACTAAACTGAGAGAGTATTACTAAACTGAGAGAGTATTACTAAACTGAGAGAGTATTACTAAACTGAGAGAGTATTACTAAACTGAGAGAGTATTACTAAACTGAGAGAGTATTACTAAACTGAGAGAGTATTACTAGACTGAGAGAAACTGAGAGAATATTACTAAACTGAGAGAGTATTACTAAACTGAGAGAGTATTACTAAACTGAGAGAGTATTACTAAACTGAGAGAGTATTACTAAACTGAGAGAGTATTACTAAACTGAGAGAGTATTACTAAACTGAGAGAGTATTACTAAACTGAGAGAGTATTACTAAACTGAGAGAATATTACTAAACTGAGAGAGCTGAGAGAATATTACTAAACTGAGAGAATATTACTAAACTGAGAGAATATTACTAAACTGAGATAGTATTACTCAACTGAGAGAGTATTTCTAAACTGAGAGAGTGTTACTAGACTGAGAGAGTATTACTAAACTGAGAGAATATTACTAGACTGAGAGAAAATTACTAAACTGAGAGATTATTACTAAACTGAGAGAGTATTACTAAACTGAGAGAGCTGAGAGAATATTACTAAACTGAAAGAATATTACTAAACTGAGAGAGTATTACTAAACTGAGAGAGTGGTACTAGACTGAGAGAGTATTACTAAACTTAGAGAATATTACTAAACTGAGAGAGTATTACTAAACTGAGGGAGTATTACTAAACCGAGAGAGTATTACTAAACTGGAGAGAATATTACTAAACTGAGAGAGTATTACTAAACTGAGAGAAATTAGAGAATATTACTAAACTGAGAGAATATTACTAAACTGAGAGAGTATTACTAAACTGAGGGAGTATTACTAAACCGAGAGAGTATTACTAACCTGAGAGAGTATTACTAAACTGAGAGAATATTACTAAACTGTGAGAGTATTACTAAACTGAGAGAGTATTACTAACCCGAGAGAGTATTACTAAACTGAGAGAGTATTACTAAACTGAGAGAGCTGAGAGAGTATTACTAAACTGAGAGAGTATTACTAAACTGAGAGAGTTTTACTAAACTGAGAAAGTACTACTAACCCGAGAGAGTATTACTAAACTGAGAGAGTATTACTAAACTGAGAGAATATTACTAAACTGAGAGAGCTGAGAGAATATTACTAAACTGAGAGAGTATTACTAAACTGAGAGAATATTACTAAACTGAGAGAGTATTACTAAACTGAGAGAGTGTTACTAAACTGAGAGAAAATTACTCAACGGAGAGATTATTACTCAACTGAGAGAGTATTACTAAACTGAGAGAGTATTACTAAACTGAGAGAGTGTTGCTAGACTGAGAGAGTATTACTAAACTGAGAGAATATTACTAACCTGAGAGAGTATTACTAAACAGAGAGAATATTACTAAACTGTGAGAGTATTATTAAACTGAGAGAGTATTAGTAACCCGAGAGAGTATTACTAAACTGTGAGAGTATTACTAAACTGAGAGAGTATTACTAACCCGAGAGAGTATTACTAAACTGAGAGAGTATTACTAAACTGAGAGAGTGTTACTAGACTGAGCGAGTATTACTAAACTGAGAGAATATTACTAAACTGAGAGAGTATTACTAAACTGAGTGAGTATTACTAAACCGAGATAGTATTACTAAACTGAGGGAATATTACTAAACTGAGAGAGTATTACTAAACTGAGAGAAATTAGAGAATATTACTAAACTGAGAGAATATTACTAAACTGAGAGAGTATTACTAAACTGAGGGAGTATTACTAAACCGAGAGAGTATTACTAACCTGAGAGAGTATTACTAAACTGAGAGAATATTACTAAACTGTGAGAGTATTACTAAACTGAGAGAGTATTACTAACCCGAGAGAGTATTACTAAACTGAGAGAGTATTACTAAACTGAGAGAGCTGAGAGAGTATTACTAAACTGAGAGAGTATTACTAAACTGAGAGAGTTTTACTAAACTGAGAAAGTACTACTAACCCGAGAGAGTATTACTAAACTGAGAGAGTATTACTAAACTGAGAGAATATTACTAAACTGAGAGAGCTGAGAGAATATTACTAAACTGAGAGAGTATTACTAAACTGAGAGAATATTACTAAACTGAGAGAGTATTACTAAACTGAGAGAGTGTTACTAAACTGAGAGAAAATTACTCAACGGAGAGATTATTACTCAACTGAGAGAGTATTACTAAACTGAGAGAGTATTACTAAACTGAGAGAGTGTTGCTAGACTGAGAGAGTATTACTAAACTGAGAGAATATTACTAACCTGAGAGAGTATTACTAAACAGAGAGAATATTACTAAACTGTGAGAGTATTATTAAACTGAGAGAGTATTAGTAACCCGAGAGAGTATTACTAAACTGTGAGAGTATTACTAAACTGAGAGAGTATTACTAACCCGAGAGAGTATTACTAAACTGAGAGAGTATTACTAAACTGAGAGAGTGTTACTAGACTGAGCGAGTATTACTAAACTGAGAGAATATTACTAAACTGAGAGAGTATTACTAAACTGAGTGAGTATTACTAAACCGAGATAGTATTACTAAACTGAGGGAATATTACTAAACTGAGAGAGTATTACTAAACTGAGAGAAATGAGAGAATATTACTAAACTGAGAGAATATTACTAAACTGAGAGAGTATTACTAAACTGAGGGAGTATTACTAAACCGAGAGAGTATTACTAACCTGAGAGAGTATTACTAAACTGAGAGAATATTACTAAACTGTGAGAGTATTACTAAACTGAGAGAGTATTACTAACCCGAGAGAGTATTACTAAACTGAGAGAGTATTACTAAACTGAGAGAGTGTTACTAGACTGAGATAGTATTACTCAACTGAGAGAGTATTACTAAACTGAGAGAGTGTTACTAGACTGAGAGAGTATTACTAAACTGAGAGAATATTACTAAACTGAGAGAGTATAACTAAACTGAGAGAGCTGAGAGAGTATTACTGAACTGAGAAAGTTTTACTAAACTGAGAAAGTACTACTAACCCGAGAGAGTATTACTAAACTGAGAGAATATTACTAAACTGAGAGAGCTGAGAGAATATTACTAAACTGAGAGAGTATTACTAAACTGAGAGAATATTACTAAACTGAGAGAGTATTACTAAACTGAGAGAGTGTTACTAAACTGAGAGAAAATTACTCAACGGAGAGATTATTACTCAACTGAGAGAGTATTACTAAACTGAGAGAGCATTACTAAACTGAGAGAGTGTTGCTAGACTGAGATAGTATTACTAAACTGAGAGGATATAACTAAACTGAGACAGTTTTACTAAACTGAGAGAGTGTTACTAGACTGAGAGAGTATTACTAAACTGAGAGAATATTACTAACCTGAGAGAGTATTACTAAACAGAGAGAATATTACTAAACTGTGAGAGTATTATTAAACTGAGAGAGTATTAGTAACCCGGGAGAGTATTACTAAACTGTGAGAGTATTACTAAACTGAGAGAGTATTACTAACCCGAGAGAGTATTACTAAACTGAGAGAGTATTACTAAACTGAGAGAGTGTTACTAGACTGAGAGAGTATTACTAAACTGAGAGAATATTACTAAACTGAGAGAGTATTACTAAACTGAGGGAGTATTACTAAACCGAGAGAGTATTACTAAACTGAGAGAATATTACTAAACTGAGAGAGTATTACTAAACTGAGAGAAATGAGAAAATATTACTAAACTGAGAGAATATTACTAAACTGAGAGAGTATTACTAAACTGAGGGAGTATTACTAAACCGAGAGAGTATTACTAACCTGACAGAGTATTACTAAACTGAGAGAGTATAACCTGAGAGAGTATTACTAAACTGAGAGAATATTACTAAACTGTGAGAGTATTACTAAACTGAGAGAGTATTACAAACCCGAGAGAGTATTACTAAACTGAGAGAGTATTACTAAACTGAGGGAGTGTTACTAGACTGAGATTGTATTACTCAACTGAGAGAGTATTTCTAAACTGAGAGAGTGTTACTAGACTGAGAGAGTATTACTAAACTGAGAGAATATTACTAGACTGAGAGAGTGTTACTAAACTGAGAGAATATTACTAAACTGAGAGAGTATAACTAAACTGAGAGAGCTGAGAGAATATTACTAAACTGAGAGAATATTACTAAACTGAGAGAGTATTACTAAACTGAGAGAGTGTTACTAAACTGAGAGAGTGTTACTAGACTGAGAGAGTATTACTAAACTGAGAGAGTGTTACTAAACTGAGAGAGTATTACTAAACTGAGAGAGCTGACCGAGAGAGTATTTCTAAACTGAGAGAATTTTACTAAACTGAGAGAGTATTACTAAACTGAGAGAGTATTACTAAACTGAGAGAATATTACTAAACTGAGAGAGCTGAGAGAATATTACTAAACTGAGAGAATATTACTAAACTGAGAGAATATTACTAAACTGAGAGAGTATTACTAAACTGAGAGACTGTTACTAAACTGAGAGAAAATTACTCAACGGAGAGATTATTACTCAACTGAGAGAGTATTACTAAACTGAGAGAGTATTACTAAACTGAGAGAGTGTTGCTAGACTGAGATAGTATTACTAAACTGAGAGGATATAACTAAACTGAGACAGTTTTACTAAACTGAGAGAGTGTTACTAGACTGAGAGAGTATTACTAAACTGAGAGAATATTACTAACCTGAGAGAGTATTACTAAACTGAGAGAGTATTACTAAACTGAGAGAGTGTTACTAGACTGAGATAGTATTACTCAACTGAGAGAGTATTACTAACCTGAGAGAGTGGTACTAGACTGAGAGAGTATTACTAAACTGAGGGAGTATTACTAAACAGAGAGAATATTACTAAACTGTGAGAGTATTATTAAACTGAGAGAGTATTAGTAACCCGGGAGAGTATTACTAAACTGTGAGAGTATTACTAAACTGAGAGAGTATTACTAACCCGAGAGAGTATTACTAAACTGAGAGAGTATTACTAAACTGAGAGAGTGTTACTAGACTGAGAGAGTATTACTAAACTGAGAGAATATTACTAAACTGAGAGAGTATTACTAAACTGAGGGAGTGTTACTAGACTGAGATAGTATTACTCAACTGAGAGAGTATTACTAAACTGAGAGAGTGTTACTAGACTGAGAGAGTATTACTAAACTGAGAGAATATTACTAAACTGAGAGAGTATAACTAAACTGAGAGAGCTGAGAGAGTATTACTGAACTGAGAAAGTTTTACTAAACTGAGAAAGTACTACTAACCCGAGAGAGTATTACTAAACTGAGAGAATATTACTAAACTGAGAGAGCTGAGAGAATATTACTAAACTGAGAGAGTATTACTAAACTGAGAGAATATTACTAAACTGAGAGAGTATTACTAAACTGAGAGAGTGTTACTAAACTGAGAGAAAATTACTCAACGGAGAGATTATTACTCAACTGAGAGAGTATTACTAAACTGAGAGAGTATTACTAAACTGAGAGAGTGTTGCTAGACTGAGATAGTATTACTAAACTGAGAGGATATAACTAAACTGAGACAGTTTTACTAAACTGAGAGAGTATTACTAAACTGAGAGAGCTGAGAGAATATTACTAAACTGAGAGAATATTACTAAACTGAGAGAGTATTACTAAACTGAGGGAGTATTACTAAACTGTGAGAGTATTATTAAACTGAGAGAGTATTAGTAACCCGGGAGAGTATTACTAAACTGAGAGAGTATTACTAAACTGAGAGAGTATTACTAACCCGAGAGAGTATTACTAAACTGAGGGAGTATTACTAAACTGAGAGAGTGTTACTAGACTGAGAGAGTATTACTAAACTGAGAGAATATTACTAAACTGAGAGAGTATTACTAAACTGAGGGAGTATTACTAAACCGAGAGAGTATTACTAAACTGAGAGAATATTACTAAACTGAGAGAGTATTACTAAACTGAGAGAAATGAGAAAATATTACTAAACTGAGAGAATATTACTAAACTGAGAGAGTATTACTAAACTGAGGGAGTATTACTAAACCGAGAGAGTATTACTAACCTGACAGAGTATTACTAAACTGAGAGAGTATAACCTGAGAGAGTATTACTAAACTGAGAGAATATTACTAAACTGTGAGAGTATTACTAAACTGAGAGAGTATTACAAACCCGAGAGAGTATTACTAAACTGAGAGAGTATTACTAAACTGAGGGAGTGTTACTAGACTGAGATTGTATTACTCAACTGAGAGAGTATTTCTAAACTGAGAGAGTGTTACTAGACTGAGAGAGTATTACTAAACTGAGAGAATATTACTAGACTGAGAGAGTGTTACTAAACTGAGAGAATATTACTAAACTGAGAGAGTATAACTAAACTGAGAGAGCTGAGAGAATATTACTAAACTGAGAGAATATTACTAAACTGAGAGAGTATTACTAAACTGAGAGAGTGTTACTAAACTGAGAGAGTGTTACTAGACTGAGAGAGTATTACTAAACTGAGAGAGTGTTACTAAACTGAGAGAGTATTACTAAACTGAGAGAGCTGAGAGAGTATTACAAGACTGAGAGAGTATTACTAAACTGAGAGAATTTTACTAAACTGAGAAAGTACTACTAACCCGAGAGAGTATCACTAAACTGAGAGAGTATTACTAAACTGAGAGAATATTACTAAACTGAGAGAGCTGAGAGAATATTACTAAACTGAGAGAATATTACTAAACTGAGAGAATATTACTAAACTGAGAGAGTATTACTAAACTGAGAGACTGTTACTAAACTGAGAGAAAATTACTCAACGGAGAGATTATTACTCAACTGAGAGAGTATTACTAAACTGAGAGAGTATTACTAAACTGAGAGAGTGTTGCTAGACTGAGATAGTATTACTAAACTGAGAGGATATAACTAAACTGAGACAGTTTTACTAAACTGAGAGAGTGTTACTAGACTGAGAGAGTATTACTAAACTGAGAGAATATTACTAACCTGAGAGAGTATTACTAAACTGAGAGAGTATTACTAAACTGAGAGAGTGTTACTAGACTGAGAGAGTATTACTCAACTGAGAGAGTATTACTAAACTGAGAGAGTGGTACTAGACTGAGAGAGTATTACTAAACTTAGAGAATATTACTAAACTGAGAGAGTATTACTAAACTGAGAGAATATTACTAAACTGAGAGAGCTGAGAGAATATTACTAAACTGAGAGAATATTACTAAACTGAGAGAATATTACTAAACTGAGAGAGTATTACTAAACTGAGAGACTGTTACTAAACTGAGAGAAAATTACTCAACGGAGAGATTATTACTCAACTGAGAGAGTATTACTAAACTGAGAGAGTATTACTAAACTGAGAGAGTGTTGCTAGACTGAGATAGTATTACTAAACTGAGAGGATATAACTAAACTGAGACAGTTTTACTAAACTGAGAGAGTGTTACTAGACTGAGAGAGTATTACTAAACTGAGAGAATATTACTAACCTGAGAGAGTATTACTAAACAGAGAGAATATTACTAAACTGTGAGAGTATTATTAAACTGAGAGAGTATTAGTAACCCGGGAGAGTATTACTAAACTGTGAGAGTATTACTAAACTGAGAGAGTATTACTAACCCGAGAGAGTATTACTAAACTGAGGGAGTATTACTAAACTGAGAGAGTGTTACTAGACTGAGAGAGTATTACTAAACTGAGAGAATATTACTAAACTGAGAGAGTATTACTAAACTGAGGGAGTATTACTAAACCGAGAGAGTATTACTAAACTGAGAGAATATTACTAAACTGAGAGAGTATTACTAAACTGAGAGAAATGAGAAAATATTACTAAACTGAGAGAATATTACTAAACTGAGAGAGTATTACTAAACTGAGGGAGTATTACTAAACCGAGAGAGTATTACTAACCTGACAGAGTATTACTAAACTGAGAGAGTATAACCTGAGAGAGTATTACTAAACTGAGAGAATATTACTAAACTGTGAGAGTATTACTAAACTGAGAGAGTATTACAAACCCGAGAGAGTATTACTAAACTGAGAGAGTATTACTAAACTGAGGGAGTGTTACTAGACTGAGATTGTATTACTCAACTGAGAGAGTATTTCTAAACTGAGAGAGTGTTACTAGACTGAGAGAGTATTACTAAACTGAGAGAATATTACTAGACTGAGAGAGTGTTACTAAACTGAGAGAATATTACTAAACTGAGAGAGTATAACTAAACTGAGAGAGCTGAGAGAATATTACTAAACTGAGAGAATATTACTAAACTGAGAGAGTATTACTAAACTGAGAGAGTGTTACTAAACTGAGAGAGTGTTACTAGACTGAGAGAGTATTACTAAACTGAGAGAGTGTTACTAAACTGAGAGAGTATTACTAAACTGAGAGAGCTGAGAGAGTATTACAAGACTGAGAGAGTATTACTAAACTGAGAGAATTTTACTAAACTGAGAAAGTACTACTAACCCGAGAGAGTATCACTAAACTGAGAGAGTATTACTAAACTGAGAGAATATTACTAAACTGAGAGAGCTGAGAGAATATTACTAAACTGAGAGAATATTACTAAACTGAGAGAATATTACTAAACTGAGAGAGTATTACTAAACTGAGAGACTGTTACTAAACTGAGAGAAAATTACTCAACGGAGAGATTATTACTCAACTGAGAGAGTATTACTAAACTGAGAGAGTATTACTAAACTGAGAGAGTGTTGCTAGACTGAGATAGTATTACTAAACTGAGAGGATATAACTAAACTGAGACAGTTTTACTAAACTGAGAGAGTGTTACTAGACTGAGAGAGTATTACTAAACTGAGAGAATATTACTAACCTGAGAGAGTATTACTAAACTGAGAGAGTATTACTAAACTGAGAGAGTGTTACTAGACTGAGATAGTATTACTCAACTGAGAGAGTATTACTAAACTGAGAGAGTGGTACTAGACTGAGAGAGTATTACTAAACTTAGAGAATATTACTAAACTGAGAGAGTATTACTAAACTGAGAGAATATTACTAAACTGAGAGAGCTGAGAGAATATTACTAAACTGAGAGAATATTACTAAACTGAGAGAATATTACTAAACTGAGAGAGTATTACTAAACTGAGAGACTGTTACTAAACTGAGAGAAAATTACTCAACGGAGAGATTATTACTCAACTGAGAGAGTATTACTAAACTGAGAGAGTATTACTAAACTGAGAGAGTGTTGCTAGACTGAGATAGTATTACTAAACTGAGAGGATATAACTAAACTGAGACAGTTTTACTAAACTGAGAGAGTGTTACTAGACTGAGAGAGTATTACTAAACTGAGAGAATATTACTAACCTGAGAGAGTATTACTAAACTGAGAGAGTATTACTAAACTGAGAGAGTGTTACTAGACTGAGATAGTATTACTCAACTGAGAGAGTATTACTAAACTGAGAGAGTGGTACTAGACTGAGAGAGTATTACTAAACTGAGGGAGTATTACTAAACAGAGAGAATATTACTAAACTGTGAGAGTATTATTAAACTGAGAGAGTATTAGTAACCCAGGAGAGTATTACTAAACTGTGAGAGTATTACTAAACTGAGAGAGTATTACTAACCCGAGAGAGTATTACTAAACTGAGAGAGTATTACTAAACTGAGAGAGTGTTACTAGACTGAGAGAGTATTACTAAACTGAGAGAATATTACTAAACTGAGAGAGTATTACTAAACTGAGGGAGTATTACTAAACCGAGAGAGTATTACTAAACTGAGAGAATATTACTAAACTGAGAGAGTATTACTAAACTGAGAGAAATGAGAAAATATTACTAAACTGAGAGAATATTACTAAACTGAGAGAGTATTACTAAACTGAGGGAGTATTACTAAACCGAGAGAGTATTACTAACCTGACAGAGTATTACTAAACTGAGAGAGTATAACCTGAGAGAGTATTACTAAACTGAGAGAATATTACTAAACTGTGAGAGTATTACTAAACTGAGAGAGTATTACAAACCCGAGAGAGTATTACTAAACTGAGAGAGTATTACTAAACTGAGGGAGTGTTACTAGACTGAGATAGTATTACTCAACTGAGAGAGTATTTCTAAACTGAGAGAGTGTTACTAGACTGAGAGAGTATTACTAAACTGAGAGAATATTACTAGACTGAGAGAGTGTTACTAAACTGAGAGAATATTACTAAACTGAGAGAGTATAACTAAACTGAGAGAGCTGAGAGAATATTACTAAACTGAGAGAATATTACTAAACTGAGAGAGTATTACTAAACTGAGAGAGTGTTACTAAACTGAGAGAGTGTTACTAGACTGAGAGAGTATTACTAAACTGAGAGAGTGTTACTAAACTGAGAGAGTATTACTAAACTGAGAGAGCTGAGAGAGTATTACAAGACTGAGAGAGTATTACTAAACTGAGAGAATTTTACTAAACTGAGAAAGTACTACTAACCCGAGAGAGTATCACTAAACTGAGAGAGTATTACTAAACTGAGAGAATATTACTAAACTGAGAGAGCTGAGAGAATATTACTAAACTGAGAGAATATTACTAAACTGAGAGAATATTACTAAACTGAGAGAGTATTACTAAACTGAGAGACTGTTACTAAACTGAGAGAAAATTACTCAACGGAGAGATTATTACTCAACTGAGAGAGTATTACTAAACTGAGAGAGTATTACTAAACTGAGAGAGTGTTGCTAGACTGAGATAGTATTACTAAACTGAGAGGATATAACTAAACTGAGACAGTTTTACTAAACTGAGAGAGTGTTACTAGACTGAGAGAGTATTACTAAACTGAGAGAATATTACTAACCTGAGAGAGTATTACTAAACTGAGAGAGTATTACTAAACTGAGAGAGTGTTACTAGACTGAGATAGTATTACTCAACTGAGAGAGTATTACTAAACTGAGAGAGTGGTACTAGACTGAGAGAGTATTACTAAACTGAGGGAGTATTACTAAACAGAGAGAATATTACTAAACTGTGAGAGTATTATTAAACTGAGAGAGTATTAGTAACCCAGGAGAGTATTACTAAACTGTGAGAGTATTACTAAACTGAGAGAGTATTACTAACCCGAGAGAGTATTACTAAACTGAGAGAGTATTACTAAACTGAGAGAGTGTTACTAGACTGAGAGAGTATTACTAAACTGAGAGAATATTACTAAACTGAGAGAGTATTACTAAACTGAGGGAGTATTACTAAACCGAGAGAGTATTACTAAACTGAGAGAATATTACTAAACTGAGAGAGTATTACTAAACTGAGAGAAATGAGAAAATATTACTAAACTGAGAGAATATTACTAAACTGAGAGAGTATTACTAAACTGAGGGAGTATTACTAAACCGAGAGAGTATTACTAACCTGACAGAGTATTACTAAACTGAGAGAGTATAACCTGAGAGAGTATTACTAAACTGAGAGAATATTACTAAACTGTGAGAGTATTACTAAACTGAGAGAGTATTACAAACCCGAGAGAGTATTACTAAACTGAGAGAGTATTACTAAACTGAGGGAGTGTTACTAGACTGAGATAGTATTACTCAACTGAGAGAGTATTTCTAAACTGAGAGAGTGTTACTAGACTGAGAGAGTATTACTAAACTGAGAGAATATTACTAGACTGAGAGAGTGTTACTAAACTGAGAGAATATTACTAAACTGAGAGAGTATAACTAAACTGAGAGAGCTGAGAGAATATTACTAAACTGAGAGAATATTACTAAACTGAGAGAGTATTACTAAACTGAGAGAGTGTTACTAAACTGAGAGAGTGTTACTAGACTGAGAGAGTATTACTAAACTGAGAGAGTGTTACTAAACTGAGAGAGTATTACTAAACTGAGAGAGCTGAGAGAGTATTACAAGACTGAGAGAGTATTACTAAACTGAGAGAGTTTTACTAAACTGAGAAAGTACTACTAACCCGAGAGAGTATCACTAAACTGAGAGAGTATTACTAAACTGAGAGAATATTACTAAACTGAGAGAGCTGAGAGAATATTACTAAACTGAGAGAATATTACTAAACTGAGAGAATATTACTAAACTGAGAGAGTATTACTAAACTGAGAGACTGTTACTAAACTGAGAGAAAATTACTCAACGGAGAGATTATTACTCAACTGAGAGAGTATTACTAAACTGAGAGAGTATTACTAAACTGAGAGAGTGTTGCTAGACTGAGATAGTATTACTAAACTGAGAGGATATAACTAAACTGAGACAGTTTTACTAAACTGAGAGAGTGTTACTAGACTGAGAGAGTATTACTCAACTGAGAGAGTATTACTAAACTGAGAGAGTGTTACTAGACTGAGAGAGTATTACTAAACTGAGAGAATATTACTAGACTGAGAGAGTGTTACTAAACTGAGAGAATATTACTAAACTGAGAGAGTATAACTAAACTGAGAGAGCTGAGAGAATATTACTAAACTGAGAGAATATTACTAAACTGAGAGAGTATTACTAAACTGAGAGAGTGTTACTAAACTGAGAGAGTGTTACTAGACTGAGAGAGTATTACTAAACTGAGAGAGTGTTACTAAACTGAGAGAGTATTACTAAACTGAGAGAGCTGAGAGAGTATTACAAGACTGAGAGAGTATTACTAAACTGAGAGAATTTTACTAAACTGAGAAAGTACTACTAACCCGAGAGAGTATCACTAAACTGAGAGAATATTACTAAACTGAGAGAGTATTACTAAACTGAGAGAGCTGAGAGAATATTACTAAACTGAGAGAATATTACTAAACTGAGAGAATATTACTAAACTGAGAGAGTATTACTAAACTGAGAGACTGTTACTAAACTGAGAGAAAATTACTCAACGGAGAGATTATTACTCAACTGAGAGAGTATTACTAAACTGAGAGAGTATTACTAAACTGAGAGAGTGTTGCTAGACTGAGATAGTATTACTAAACTGAGAGGATATAACTAAACTGAGACAGTTTTACTAAACTGAGAGAGTGTTACTAGACTGAGAGAGTATTACTAAACTGAGAGAATATTACTAACCTGAGAGAGTATTACTAAACTGAGAGAGTATTACTAAACTGAGAGAGTGTTACTAGACTGAGATAGTATTACTCAACTGAGAGAGTATTACTAAACTGAGAGAGTGGTACTAGACTGAGAGAGTATTACTAAACTTAGAGAATATTACTAAACTGAGAGAGTATTACTAAACTGAGAGAATATTACTAAACTGAGAGAGCTGAGAGAATATTACTAAACTGAGAGAATATTACTAAACTGAGAGAATATTACTAAACTGAGAGAGTATTACTAAACTGAGAGACTGTTACTAAACTGAGAGAAAATTACTCAACGGAGAGATTATTACTCAACTGAGAGAGTATTACTAAACTGAGAGAGTATTACTAAACTGAGAGAGTGTTGCTAGACTGAGATAGTATTACTAAACTGAGAGGATATAACTAAACTGAGACAGTTTTACTAAACTGAGAGAGTGTTACTAGACTGAGAGAGTATTACTAAACTGAGAGAATATTACTAACCTGAGAGAGTATTACTAAACAGAGAGAATATTACTAAACTGTGAGAGTATTATTAAACTGAGAGAGTATTAGTAACCCGGGAGAGTATTACTAAACTGTGAGAGTATTACTAAACTGAGAGAGTATTACTAACCCGAGAGAGTATTACTAAACTGAGGGAGTATTACTAAACTGAGAGAGTGTTACTAGACTGAGAGAGTATTACTAAACTGAGAGAATATTACTAAACTGAGAGAGTATTACTAAACTGAGGGAGTATTACTAAACCGAGAGAGTATTACTAAACTGAGAGAATATTACTAAACTGAGAGAGTATTACTAAACTGAGAGAAATGAGAAAATATTACTAAACTGAGAGAATATTACTAAACTGAGAGAGTATTACTAAACTGAGGGAGTATTACTAAACCGAGAGAGTATTACTAACCTGACAGAGTATTACTAAACTGAGAGAGTATAACCTGAGAGAGTATTACTAAACTGAGAGAATATTACTAAACTGTGAGAGTATTACTAAACTGAGAGAGTATTACAAACCCGAGAGAGTATTACTAAACTGAGAGAGTATTACTAAACTGAGGGAGTGTTACTAGACTGAGATTGTATTACTCAACTGAGAGAGTATTTCTAAACTGAGAGAGTGTTACTAGACTGAGAGAGTATTACTAAACTGAGAGAATATTACTAGACTGAGAGAGTGTTACTAAACTGAGAGAATATTACTAAACTGAGAGAGTATAACTAAACTGAGAGAGCTGAGAGAATATTACTAAACTGAGAGAATATTACTAAACTGAGAGAGTATTACTAAACTGAGAGAGTGTTACTAAACTGAGAGAGTGTTACTAGACTGAGAGAGTATTACTAAACTGAGAGAGTGTTACTAAACTGAGAGAGTATTACTAAACTGAGAGAGCTGAGAGAGTATTACAAGACTGAGAGAGTATTACTAAACTGAGAGAATTTTACTAAACTGAGAAAGTACTACTAACCC
The DNA here is from genome assembly GCF_045679555.1 of Salvelinus alpinus. Classification (NCBI taxonomy): domain Eukaryota; kingdom Metazoa; phylum Chordata; class Actinopteri; order Salmoniformes; family Salmonidae; genus Salvelinus; species Salvelinus alpinus. The sequence continues at coordinate 35,407 of NW_027256042.1, forward strand.
GAGAGAGTATCACTAAACTGAGAGAGTATTACTAAACTGAGAGAATATTACTAAACTGAGAGAGCTGAGAGAATATTACTAAACTGAGAGAATATTACTAAACTGAGAGAATATTACTAAACTGAGAGAGTATTACTAAACTGAGAGACTGTTACTAAACTGAGAGAAAATTACTCAACGGAGAGATTATTACTCAACTGAGAGAGTATTACTAAACTGAGAGAGTATTACTAAACTGAGAGAGTGTTGCTAGACTGAGATAGTATTACTAAACTGAGAGGATATAACTAAACTGAGACAGTTTTACTAAACTGAGAGAGTGTTACTAGACTGAGAGAGTATTACTAAACTGAGAGAATATTACTAACCTGAGAGAGTATTACTAAACTGAGAGAGTATTACTAAACTGAGAGAGTGTTACTAGACTGAGATAGTATTACTCAACTGAGAGAGTATTACTAAACTGAGAGAGTGGTACTAGACTGAGAGAGTATTACTAAACTGAGAGAATATTACTAAACTGAGAGAGTATTACTAAACTGAGAGAATATTACTAAACTGAGAGAGCTGAGAGAATATTACTAAACTGAGAGAATATTACTAAACTGAGAGAATATTACTAAACTGAGAGAGTATTACTAAACTGAGAGACTGTTACTAAACTGAGAGAAAATTACTCAACGGAGAGATTATTACTCAACTGAGAGAGTATTACTAAACTGAGAGAGTATTACTAAACTGAGAGAGTGTTGCTAGACTGAGATAGTATTACTAAACTGAGAGGATATAACTAAACTGAGACAGTTTTACTAAACTGAGAGAGTGTTACTAGACTGAGAGAGTATTACTAAACTGAGAGAATATTACTAACCTGAGAGAGTATTACTAAACTGAGAGAGTATTACTAAACTGAGAGAGTGTTACTAGACTGAGATAGTATTACTCAACTGAGAGAGTATTACTAAACTGAGAGAGTGGTACTAGACTGAGAGAGTATTACTAAACTGAGGGAGTATTACTAAACAGAGAGAATATTACTAAACTGTGAGAGTATTATTAAACTGAGAGAGTATTAGTAACCCAGGAGAGTATTACTAAACTGTGAGAGTATTACTAAACTGAGAGAGTATTACTAACCCGAGAGAGTATTACTAAACTGAGAGAGTATTACTAAACTGAGAGAGTGTTACTAGACTGAGAGAGTATTACTAAACTGAGAGAATATTACTAAACTGAGAGAGTATTACTAAACTGAGGGAGTATTACTAAACCGAGAGAGTATTACTAAACTGAGAGAATATTACTAAACTGAGAGAGTATTACTAAACTGAGAGAAATGAGAAAATATTACTAAACTGAGAGAGTATTACTAAACTGAGAGAGTATTACTAAACTGAGGGAGTATTACTAAACCGAGAGAGTATTACTAACCTGACAGAGTATTACTAAACTGAGAGAGTATAACCTGAGAGAGTATTACTAAACTGAGAGAATATTACTAAACTGTGAGAGTATTACTAAACTGAGAGAGTATTACAAACCCGAGAGAGTATTACTAAACTGAGAGAGTATTACTAAACTGAGGGAGTGTTACTAGACTGAGATAGTATTACTCAACTGAGAGAGTATTTCTAAACTGAGAGAGTGTTACTAGACTGAGAGAGTATTACTAAACTGAGAGAATATTACTAGACTGAGAGAGTGTTACTAAACTGAGAGAATATTACTAAACTGAGAGAGTATAACTAAACTGAGAGAGCTGAGAGAATATTACTAAACTGAGAGAATATTACTAAACTGAGAGAGTATTACTAAACTGAGAGAGTGTTACTAAACTGAGAGAGTGTTACTAGACTGAGAGAGTATTACTAAACTGAGAGAGTGTTACTAAACTGAGAGAGTATTACTAAACTGAGAGAGCTGAGAGAGTATTACAAGACTGAGAGAGTATTACTAAACTGAGAGAATTTTACTAAACTGAGAAAGTACTACTAACCCGAGAGAGTATCACTAAACTGAGAGAGTATTACTAAACTGAGAGAATATTACTAAACTGAGAGAGCTGAGAGAATATTACTAAACTGAGAGAATATTACTAAACTGAGAGAATATTACTAAACTGAGAGAGTATTACTAAACTGAGAGACTGTTACTAAACTGAGAGAAAATTACTCAACGGAGAGATTATTACTCAACTGAGAGAGTATTACTAAACTGAGAGAGTATTACTAAACTGAGAGAGTGTTGCTAGACTGAGATAGTATTACTAAACTGAGAGGATATAACTAAACTGAGACAGTTTTACTAAACTGAGAGAGTGTTACTAGACTGAGAGAGTATTACTAAACTGAGAGAATATTACTAACCTGAGAGAGTATTACTAAACTGAGAGAGTATTACTAAACTGAGAGAGTGTTACTAGACTGAGATAGTATTACTCAACTGAGAGAGTATTACTAAACTGAGAGAGTGGTACTAGACTGAGAGAGTATTACTAAACTTAGAGAATATTACTAAACTGAGAGAGTATTACTAAACTGAGGGAGTATTACTAAACCGAGAGAGTATTACTAAACTGAGAGAATATTACTAAACTGAGAGAGTATTACTAAACTGAGAGAAATGAGAGAATATTACTAAACTGAGAGAATATTACTAAACTGAGAGAGTATTACTAAACTGAGGGAGTATTACTAAACCAAGAGAGTATTACTAACCTGAGAGAGTATTACTAAACTGAGAGAATATTACTAAACTGTGAGAGTATTACTAAACTGAGAGAGTATTACTAACCCGAGAGAGTATTACTAAACTGAGAGAGTATTACTAAACTGAGAGAGTGTTACTAGACTGAGATAGTATTACTCAACTGAGAGAATATTACTAAACTGAGAGAGTATTACTAAACTGAGGGAGTATTACTAAACCGAGAGAGTATTACTAAACTGAGAGAATATTACTAAACTGAGAGAGTATTACTAAACTGAGAGAAATGAGAGAATATTACTAAACTGAGAGAATATTACTAAACTGAGAGAATATTACTAAACTGAGGGAGCATTACTAAACCGAGAGAGTATTACTAACCTGAGAGAGTATTACTAAACTGAGAGAGTATAACCTGAGAGAGTATTACTAAACTGAGAGAATATTACTAAACTGTGAGAGTATTACTAAACTGAGAGAGTATTACAAACCCGAGAGAGTATTACTAAACTGAGAGAGTATTACTAAACTGAGGGAGTGTTACTAGACTGAGATAGTATTACTCAACTGAGAGAGTATTTCTAAACTGAGAGAGTGTTACTAGACTGAGAGAGTATTACTAAACTGAGAGAGTGTTACTAAACTGAGAGAATATTACTAAACTGAGAGAGTATAACTAAACTGAGAGAGCTGAGAGAATATTACTAAACTGAGAGAATATTACTAAACTGAGAGAGTATTACTAAACTGAGAGAGTGTTACTAAACTGAGAGAGTGTTACTAGACTGAGAGAGTATTACTAAACTGAGAGAGTATTACTAAACTGAGAGAATATTACTAAACTGAGAGAGCTGAGAGAATATTACTAAACTGAGAGAGTATTACTAAACTGAGAGAATATTACTAAACTGAGAGAGTATTACTAAACTGAGAGACTGTTACTAAACTGAGAGAGTATTACTAAACTGAGAGAGCTGAGAGAGTATTACAAGACTGAGAGAGTATTACTAAACTGAGAGAGTATTACTAAACTGAGAAAGTACTACTAACCCGAGAGAGTATTACTAAACTGAGAGAGTATTACTAAACTGAGAGAATATTACTAAACTGAGAGAGCTGAGAGAATATTACTAAACTGAGAGAGTATTACTAAACTGAGAGAATATTACTAAACTGAGAGAGTATTACTAAACTGAGAGACTGTTACTAAACTGAGAGAAAATTACTCAACGGAGAGATTATTACTCAACTGAGAGAGTATTACTAAACTGAGAGAGTATTACTAAACTGAGAGAGTGTTGCTAGACTGAGATAGTATTACTAAACTGAGAGGATATAACTAAACTAAGACAGTTTTACTAAACTGAGAAAGTGTTACTAGACTGAGAAAGTATTACTAAACTGAGAGAATATTACTAACCTGAGAGAGTATTACTAAACAGAGAGAATATTACTAAACTGTGAGAGTATAATTAAACCTAGAGAGTATTACTAACCCGAGAGAGTATTACTAAACTGTGAGAGTATTACTAAACTGAGAGAGTATTACTAACCCGAGAGAGTATTACTAAACTGAGAGAGTATTACTAAACTGAGAGAGTGTTACTAGACTGAGATAGTATTACTCAACTGAGAGAGTATTACTAAACTGAGAGAGTGGTACTAGACTGAGAGAGTATTACTAAACTTAGAGAATATTACTAAACTGAGAGAGTATTACTAAACTGAGAGAGTATTACTAAACTGAGAGAAATGAGAGAATATTACTAAACTGAGAGAATATTACTAAACTGAGAGAGTATTACTAAACTGAGAGAGTGTTACTAAACTGAGAGAGTGTTACTAGACTGAGAGAGTATTACTAAACTGAGAGAGTATTACTAAACCGAGAGAGTATTACTAACCTGAGAGAGTATTACTAAACTGAGAGAGTATTACTAAACTGAGAGAGTGTTACTAGACTGAGATAGTATTACTCAACTGAGAGAATATTACTAAACTGAGAGAGTATTACTAAACTGAGGGAGTATTACTAAACCAAGAGAGTATTACTAACCTGAGAGAGTATTACTAAACTGAGAGAATATTACTAAACTGTGAGAGTATTACTAAACTGAGAGAGTATTACTAACCCGAGAGAGTATTACTAAACTGAGAGAGTATTACTAAACTGAGAGAGTGTTACTAGACTGAGATAGTATTACTCAACTGAGAGAATATTACTAAACTGAGAGAGTATTACTAAACTGAGGGAGTATTACTAAACCGAGAGAGTATTACTAAACTGAGAGAATATTACTAAACTGAGAGAGTATTACTAAACTGAGAGAAATGAGAGAATATTACTAAACTGAGAGAATATTACTAAACTGAGAGAATATTACTAAACTGAGGGAGCATTACTAAACCGAGAGAGTATTACTAACCTGAGAGAGTATTACTAAACTGAGAGAGTATAACCTGAGAGAGTATTACTAAACTGAGAGAATATTACTAAACTGTGAGAGTATTACTAAACTGAGAGAGTATTACAAACCCGAGAGAGTATTACTAAACTGAGAGAGTATTACTAAACTGAGGGAGTGTTACTAGACTGAGATAGTATTACTCAACTGAGAGAGTATTTCTAAACTGAGAGAGTGTTACTAGACTGAGAGAGTATTACTAAACTGAGAGAATATTACTAGACTGAGAGAGTGTTACTAAACTGAGAGAATATTACTAAACTGAGAGAGTATAACTAAACTGAGAGAGCTGAGAGAATATTACTAAACTGAGAGAATATTACTAAACTGAGAGAGTATTACTAAACTGAGAGAGTGTTACTAAACTGAGAGAGTGTTACTAGACTGAGAGAGTATTACTAAACTGAGAGAGTGTTACTAAACTGAGAGAGTATTACTAAACTGAGAGAGCTGAGAGAGTATTACAAGACTGAGAGAGTATTACTAAACTGAGAGAGTATTACTAAACTGAGAAAGTACTACTAACCCGAGAGAGTATTACTAAACTGAGAGAGTATTACTAAACTGAGAGAATATTACTAAACTGAGAGAGCTGAGAGAATATTACTAAACTGAGAGAGTATTACTAAACTGAGAGAATATTACTAAACTGAGAGAGTATTACTAAACTGAGAGACTGTTACTAAACTGAGAGAAAATTACTCAACGGAGAGATTATTACTCAACTGAGAGAGTATTACTAAACTGAGAGAGTATTACTAAACTGAGAGAGTGTTGCTAGACTGAGATAGTATTACTAAACTGAGAGGATATAACTAAACTAAGACAGTTTTACTAAACTGAGAAAGTGTTACTAGACTGAGAAAGTATTACTAAACTGAGAGAATATTACTAACCTGAGAGAGTATTACTAAACAGAGAGAATATTACTAAACTGTGAGAGTATAATTAAACCTAGAGAGTATTACTAACCCGAGAGAGTATTACTAAACTGTGAGAGTATTACTAAACTGAGAGAGTATTACTAACCCGAGAGAGTATTACTAAACTGAGAGAGTATTACTAAACTGAGAGAGTGTTACTAGACTGAGATAGTATTACTCAACTGAGAGAGTATTACTAAACTGAGAGAGTGGTACTAGACTGAGAGAGTATTACTAAACTTAGAGAATATTACTAAACTGAGAGACATTACTAAACTGAGAGAGTATTACTAAACTGAGAGAAATGAGAGAATATTACTAAACTGAGAGAATATTACTAAACTGAGAGAGTATTACTAAACTGAGAGAGTGTTACTAAACTGAGAGAGTGTTACTAGACTGAGAGAGTATTACTAAACTGAGAGAGTATTACTAAACCGAGAGAGTATTACTAACCTGAGAGAGTATTACTAAACTGAGAGAGTATAACCTGAGAGAGTATTACTAAACTGAGAGAATATTACTAAACTGAGAGAATATTACTTAACTGGGAGAGTATTACTAAACTGAGAGAAATGAGAAAATATTACTAAACTGAGAGAATATTACTAAACTGAGAGAGTATTACTAAACTGAGAGAGTATTACTAAACTGAGAGAGTGTTACTAGACTGAGATAGTATTACTCAACTGAGAGAGTACTTCTAAACTGAGAGAGTGTTACTAGACTGAGAGAGTATTACTAAACTGAGAGAATATTACTAGACTGAGAGAGTGTTACTAAACTGAGAGAATATTACTAAACTGAGAGAGTATAACTAAACTGAGAGAGCTGAGAGAATATTACTAAACTGAGAGAATATTACTAAACTGAGAGAGTATTACTAAACTGAGAGAGTGTTACTAAACTGAGAGAGTGTTACTAGACTGAGAGAGTATTACTAAACTGAGAGAGTGTTACTAAACTGAGAGAGTATTACTAAACTGAGAGAGCTGAGAGAGTATTACAAGACTGAGAGAGTATTACTAAACTGAGAGAATTTTACTAAACTGAGAAAGTACTACTAACCCGAGAGAGTATCACTAAACTGAGAGAGTATTACTAAACTGAGAGAATATTACTAAACTGAGAGAGCTGAGAGAATATTACTAAACTGAGAGAATATTACTAAACTGAGAGAATATTACTAAACTGAGAGAGTATTACTAAACTGAGAGACTGTTACTAAACTGAGAGAAAATTACTCAACGGAGAGATTATTACTCAACTGAGAGAGTATTACTAAACTGAGAGAGTATTACTAAACTGAGAGAGTGTTGCTAGACTGAGATAGTATTACTAAACTGAGAGGATATAACTAAACTGAGACAGTTTTACTAAACTGAGAGAGTGTTACTAGACTGAGAGAGTATTACTAAACTGAGAGAATATTACTAACCTGAGAGAGTATTACTAAACTGAGAGAGTATTACTAAACTGAGAGAGTGTTACTAGACTGAGATAGTATTACTCAACTGAGAGAGTATTACTAAACTGAGAGAGTGGTACTAGACTGAGAGAGTATTACTAAACTGAGAGAATATTACTAAACTGAGAGAGTATTACTAAACTGAGGGAGTATTACTAAACCGAGAGAGTATTACTAAACTGAGAGAATATTACTAAACTGAGAGAGTATTACTAAACTGAGAGAAATGAGAGAATATTACTAAACTGAGAGAATATTACTAAACTGAGAGAGTATTACTAAACTGAGGGAGTATTACTAAACCAAGAGAGTATTACTAACCTGAGAGAGTATTACTAAACTGAGAGAATATTACTAAACTGTGAGAGTATTACTAAACTGAGAGAGTATTACTAACCCGAGAGAGTATTACTAAACTGAGAGAGTATTACTAAACTGAGAGAGTGTTACTAGACTGAGATAGTATTACTCAACTGAGAGAATATTACTAAACTGAGAGAGTATTGCTAAACTGAGGGAGTATTACTAAACCGAGAGAGTATTACTAAACTGAGAGAATATTACTAAACTGAGAGAGTATTACTAAACTGAGAGAAATGAGAGAATATTACTAAACTGAGAGAATATTACTAAACTGAGAGAATATTACTAAACTGAGGGAGTATTACTAAACCGAGAGAGTATTACTAACCTGAGAGAGTATTACTAAACTGAGAGAGTATAACCTGAGAGAGTATTACTAAACTGAGAGAATATTACTAAACTGTGAGAGTATTACTAAACTGAGAGAATATTACTAACCTGAGAGAGTATTACTAAACAGAGAGAATATTACTAAACTGTGAGAGTATAATTAAACCTAGAGAGTATTACTAACCCGAGAGAGTATTACTAAACTGTGAGAGTATTACTAAACTGAGAGAGTATTACTAACCCGAGAGAGTATTACTAAACTGAGAGAGTATTACTAAACTGAGAGAGTGTTACTAGACTGAGAGAGTATTACTCAACTGAGAGAGTATTACTAAACTGAGAGAGTGGTACTAGACTGAGAGAGTATTACTAAACTTAGAGAATATTACTAAACTGAGAGAGTATTACTAAACTGAGAGAGTATTACTAAACTGAGAGAAATGAGAGAATATTACTAAACTGAGAGAATATTACTAAACTGAGAGAGTATTACTAAACTGAGAGAGTGTTACTAAACTGAGAGAGTGTTACTAGACTGAGAGAGTATTACTAAACTGAGAGAGTATTACTAAACCGAGAGAGTATTACTAACCTGAGAGAGTATTACTAAACTGAGAGAGTATAACCTGAGAGAGTATTACTAAACTGAGAGAGTATTACTAAACTGAGAGAATATTACTTAACTGAGAGAGAGAGAATATTACTAAACTGAGAGAGTATTACTAAACTGAGAGAATATTACTAAACTGAGAGAGTATTACTAAACTGAGAGAGTATTACTAAACTGAGAGAGTGTTACTAGACTGAGATAGTATTACTCAACTGAGAGAGTATTTCTAAACTGAGAGAGTGTTACTAGACTGAGAGAGTATTACTAAACTGAGAGAATATTACTAGACTGAGAGAGTGTTACTAAACTGAGAGAATATTACTAAACTGAGAGAGTATAACTAAACTGAGAGAGCTGAGAGAATATTACTAAACTGAGAGAATATTACTAAACTGAGAGAGTATTACTAAACTGAGAGAGTGTTACTAAACTGAGAGAGTGTTACTAGACTGAGAGAGTATTACTAAACTGAGAGAGTGTTACTAAACTGAGAGAGTATTACTAAACTGAGAGAGTATTACTAAACAGAGAGAATATTACTAAACTGTGAGAGTATAATTAAACCTAGAGAGTATTACTAACCCGAGAGAGTATTACTAAACTGTGAGAGTATTACTAAACTGAGAGAGTATTACTAAACTGTGAGAGTATTACTAAACTGAGAGAATATTACTAACCTGAGAGAGTATTACTAAACAGAGAGAATATTACTAAACTGTGAGAGTATAATTAAACCTAGAGAGTATTACTAACCCGAGAGAGTATTACTAAACTGTGAGAGTATTACTAAACTGAGAGAGTATTACTAACCCGAGAGAGTATTACTAAACTGAGAGAGTATTACTAAACTGAGAGAGTGTTACTAGACTGAGATAGTATTACTCAACTGAGAGAGTATTACTAAACTGAGAGAGTGGTACTAGACTGAGAGAGTATTACTAAACTTAGAGAATATTACTAAACTGAGAGAGTATTACTAAACTGAGAGAGTATTACTAAACTGAGAGAAATGAGAGAATATTACTAAACTGAGAGAATATTACTAAACTGAGAGAGTATTACTAAACTGAGAGAGTGTTACTAAACTGAGAGAGTGTTACTAGACTGAGAGAGTATTACTAAACTGAGAGAGTATTACTAAACCGAGAGAGTATTACTAACCTGAGAGAGTATTACTAAACTGAGAGAGTATAACCTGAGAGAGTATTACTAAACTGAGAGAATATTACTAAACTGAGAGAATATTACTAAACTGAGAGAGTATTACTAAACTGAGAGAGCTGAGAGAATATTACTAAACTGAGAGAATATTACTAAACTGAGAGAGTATTACTAAACTGAGAGAGTATTACTAAACTGAGAGAGTGTTACTAGACTGAGATAGTATTACTCAACTGAGAGAGTATTTCTAAACTGAGAGAGTGTTACTAGACTGAGAGAGTATTACTAAACTGAGAGAATATTACTAGACTGAGAGAGTGTTACTAAACTGAGAGAATATTACTAAACTGAGAGAGTATAACTAAACTGAGAGAGCTGAGAGAATATTACTAAACTGAGAGAATATTACTAAACTGAGAGAGTATTACTAAACTGAGAGAGTGTTACTAAACTGAGAGAGTGTTACTAGACTGAGAGAGTATTACTAAACTGAGAGAGTGTTACTAAACTGAGAGAGTATTACTAAACTGAGAGAGCTGAGAGAGTATTACAAGACTGAGAGAGTATTACTAAACTGAGAGAATATTACTAAACTGAGAGAGTACTACTAACCCGAGAGAGTATCACTAAACTGAGAGAGTATTACTAAACTGAGAGAATATTACTAAACTGAGAGAGCTGAGAGAATATTACTAAACTGAGAGAATATTACTAAACTGAGAGAATATTACTAAACTGAGAGAGTATTACTAAACTGAGAGACTGTTACTAAACTGAGAGAAAATTACTCAACGGAGAGATTATTACTCAACTGAGAGAGTATTACTAAACTGAGAGAGTATTACTAAACTGAGAGAGTGTTGCTAGACTGAGATAGTATTACTAAACTGAGAGGATATAACTAAACTGAGACAGTTTTACTAAACTGAGAGAGTGTTACTAGACTGAGAGAGTATTACTAAACTGAGAGAATATTACTAACCTGAGAGAGTATTACTAAACTGAGAGAGTATTACTAAACTGAGAGAGTGTTACTAGACTGAGATAGTATTACTCAACTGAGAGAGTATTACTAAACTGAGAGAGTGGTACTAGACTGAGAGAGTATTACTAAACTTAGAGAATATTACTAAACTGAGAGAGTATTACTAAACTGAGGGAGTATTACTAAACCAAGAGAGTATTACTAAACTGAGAGAATATTACTAAACTGAGAGAGTATTACTAAACTGAGAGAAATGAGAGAATATTACTAAACTGAGAGAATATTACTAAACTGAGAGAGTATTACTAAACTGAGGGAGTATTACTAAACCAAGAGAGTATTACTAACCTGAGAGAGTATTACTAAACTGAGAGAATATTACTAAACTGTGAGAGTATTACTAAACTGAGAGAGTATTACTAACCCGAGAGAGTATTACTAAACTGAGAGAGTATTACTAAACTGAGAGAGTGTTACTAGACTGAGATAGTATTACTCAACTGAGAGAATATTACTAAACTGAGAGAGTATTACTAAACTGAGGGAGTATTACTAAACCGAGAGAGTATTACTAAACTGAGAGAATATTACTAAACTGAGAGAGTATTACTAAACTGAGAGAAATGAGAGAATATTACTAAACTGAGAGAATATTACTAAACTGAGAGAATATTACTAAACTGAGGGAGTATTACTAAACCGAGAGAGTATTACTAACCTGAGAGAGTATTACTAAACTGAGAGAGTATAACCTGAGAGAGTATTACTAAACTGAGAGAATATTACTAAACTGTGAGAGTATTACTAAACTGAGAGAGTATTACAAACCCGAGAGAGTATTACTAAACTGAGAGAGTATTACTAAACTGAGGGAGTGTTACTAGACTGAGATAGTATTACTCAACTGAGAGAGTATTTCTAAACTGAGAGAGTGTTACTAGACTGAGAGAGTATTACTAAACTGAGAGAATATTACTAGACTGAGAGAGTGTTACTAAACTGAGAGAATATTACTAAACTGAGAGAGTATAACTAAACTGAGAGAGCTGAGAGAATATTACTAAACTGAGAGAATATTACTAAACTGAGAGAGTATTACTAAACTGAGAGAGTGTTACTAAACTGAGAGAGTATTACTAAACTGAGAGAGCTGAGAGAGTATTACAAGACTGAGAGAGTATTACTAAACTGAGAGAGTATTACTAAACTGAGAAAGTACTACTAACCCGAGAGAGTATTACTAAACTGAGAGAGTATTACTAAACTGAGAGAATATTACTAAACTGAGAGAGCTGAGAGAATATTACTAAACTGAGAGAGTATTACTAAACTGAGAGAATATTACTAAACTGAGAGAGTATTACTAAACTGAGAGACTGTTACTAAACTGAGAGAAAATTACTCAACGGAGAGATTATTACTCAACTGAGAGAGTATTACTAAACTGAGAGAGTATTACTAAACTGAGAGAGTGTTGCTAGACTGAGATAGTTTAGTTATATCCTCTCAGTTTAGTAATACTGAGACAGTTTTACTAAACTGAGAAAGTGTTACTAGACTGAGAAAGTATTACTAAACTGAGAGAATATTCCTAACCTGAGAGAGTATTACTAAACAGAGAGAATATTACTAAACTGTGAGAGTATTATTAAACCTAGAGAGTATTACTAACCCGAGAGAGTATTACTAAACTGTGAGAGTATTACTAAACTGAGAGAGTATTACTAACCCGAGAGAGTATTACTAAACTGAGAGAGTATTACTAAACTGAGAGAGTGTTACTAGACTGAGATAGTATTACTCAACTGAGAGAGTATTACTAAACTGAGAGAGTGGTACTAGACTGAGAGAGTATTACTAAACTTAGAGAATATTACTAAACTGAGAGAGTATTACTAAACTGAGGGAGTATTACTAAACCGAGAGAGTATTACTAAACTGAGAGAATATTACTAAACTGAGAGAGTATTACTAAACTGAGAGAAATGAGAGAATATTACTAAACTGAGAGAATATTACTAAACTGAGAGAGTATTACTAAACTGAGAGAGTGTTACTAAACTGAGAGAGTGGTACTAGACTGAGAGAGTATTACTAAACTTAGAGAATATTACTAAACTGAGAGAGTATTACTAAACTGAGGGAGTATTACTAAACCGAGAGAGTATTACTAAACTGAGAGAATATTACTAAACTGAGAGAGTATTACTAAACTGAGAGAAATTAGAGAATATTACTAAACTGAGAGAATATTACTAAACTGAGAGAGTATTACTAAACTGAGAGAGTGTTACTAAACTGAGAGAGTGTTACTAGACTGAGAGAGTATTACTAAACTGAGAGAGTGTTACTAAACTGAGAGAGTATTACTAAACTGAGAGAGCTGAGAGAGTATTACAAGACTGAGAGAGTATTACTAAACTGAGAGAGTATTACTAAACTGAGAAAGTACTACTAACCCGAGAGAGTATTACTAAACTGAGAGAGTATTACTAAACTGAGAGAATATTACTAAACTGAGAGAGCTGAGAGAATATTACTAAACTGAGAGAGTATTACTAAACTGAGAGAATATTACTAAACTGAGAGAGTATTACTAAACTGAGAGACTGTTACTAAACTGAGAGAAAATTACTCAACGGAGAGATTATTACTCAACTGAGAGAGTATTACTAAACTGAGAGAGTATTACTAAACTGAGAGAGTGTTGCTAGACTGAGATAGTATTACTAAACTGAGAGGATATAACTAAACTGAGACAGTTTTACTAAACTGAGAAAGTGTTACTAGACTGAGAAAGTATTACTAAACTGAGAGAATATTACTAACCTGAGAGAGTATTACTAAACAGAGAGAATATTACTAAACTGTGAGAGTATAATTAAACCTAGAGAGTATTACTAACCCGAGAGAGTATTACTAAACTGTGAGAGTATTACTAAACTGAGAGAGTATTACTAACCCGAGAGAGTATTACTAAACTGAGAGAGTATTACTAAACTGGGAGAGTGTTACTAGACTGAGATAGTATTACTCAACTGAGAGAGTATTACTAAACTGAGAGAGTGGTACTAGACTGAGAGAGTATTACTAAACTTAGAGAATATTACTAAACTGAGAGAGTATTACTAAACTGAGGGAGTATTACTAAACCGAGAGAGTATTACTAAACTGAGAGAATATTACTAAACTGAGAGAGTATTACTAAACTGAGAGAAATGAGAGAATATTACTAAACTGAGAGAATATTACTAAACTGAGAGAGTATTACTAAACTGAGAGAGTGTTACTAAACTGAGAGAGTGTTACTAGACTGAGAGAGTATTACTAAACTGAGAGAGTATTACTAAACCGAGAGAGTATTACTAACCTGAGAGAGTATTACTAAACTGAGAGAGTATAACCTGAGAGAGTATTACTAAACTGAGAGAATATTACTAAACTGAGAGAATATTACTAAACTGAGAGAGTATTACTAAACTGAGAGAAATGAGAAAATATTACTAAACTGAGAGAATATTACTAAACTGAGAGAGTATTACTAAACTGAGGGAGTATTACTAAACCGAGAGAGTATTACTAACCTGAGAGAGTATTACTAAACTGAGAGAGTATAACCTGAGAGAGTATTACTAAACTGAGAGAATATTACTAAACTGTGAGAGTATTACTAGACTGAGAGAGTATTACTAAACTGAGAGAATATTACTAAACTGAGAGAGTATTACTAAACTGAGGGAGTGTTACTAGACTGAGATAGTATTACTCAACTGAGAGAGTATTTCTAAACTGAGAGAGTGTTACTAGACTGAGAGAGTATTACTAAACTGAGAGAATATTACTAGACTGAGAGAGTATTACTAAACTGAGAGAATATTACTAAACTGAGAGAGTATAACTAAACTGAGAGAGCTGAGAGAATATTACTAAACTGAGAGAATATTACTAAACTGAGAGAGTATTACTAAACTGAGAGAGTGTTACTAAACTGAGAGAGTGTTACTAGACTGAGAGAGTATTACTAAACTGAGAGAGTGTTACTAAACTGAGAGAATATTACTAAACTGAGAGAGCTGAGAGAATATTACTAAACTGAGAGAGTATTACTAAACTGAGAGAATATTACTAAACTGAGAGAGTATTACTAAACTGAGAGACTGTTACTAAACTGAGAGAAAATTACTCAACGGAGAGATTATTACTCAACTGAGAGAGTATTACTAAACTGAGAGAGTATTACTAAACTGAGAGAGTGTTGCTAGACTGAGATAGTATTACTAAACTGAGAGGATATAACTAAACTGAGACAGTTTTACTAAACTGAGAGAGTGTTACTAGACTGAGAGAGTATTACTAAACTGAGAGAATATTACTAACCTGAGAGAGTATTACTAAACTGAGAGAGTATTACTAAACTGAGAGAGTGTTACTAGACTGAGATAGTATTACTCAACTGAGAGAGTATTACTAAACTGAGAGAGTGGTACTAGACTGAGAGAGTATTACTAAACTGAGGGAGTATTACTAAACAGAGAGAATATTACTAAACTGTGAGAGTATTATTAAACTGAGAGAGTATTAGTAACCCGGGAGAGTATTACTAAACTGTGAGAGTATTACTAAACTGAGAGAGTATTACTAACCCGAGAGAGTATTACTAAACTGAGAGAGTATTACTAAACTGAGAGAGTGTTACTAGACTGAGAGAGTATTACTAAACTGAGAGAATATTACTAAACTGAGAGAGTATTACTAAACTGAGGGAGTATTACTAAACCGAGAGAGTATTACTAAACTGAGAGAATATTACTAAACTGAGAGAGTATTACTAAACTGAGAGAAATGAGAAAATATTACTAAACTGAGAGAATATTACTAAACTGAGAGAGTATTACTAAACTGAGGGAGTATTACTAAACTGAGAGAGCTGAGAGAATATTACTAAACTGAGAGAATATTACTAAACCGAGAGAGTATTACTAACCTGACAGAGTATTACTAAACTGAGAGAGTATAACCTGAGAGAGTATTACTAAACTGAGAGAATATTACTAAACTGTGAGAGTATTACTAAACTGAGAGAGTATTACAAACCCGAGAGAGTATTACTAAACTGAGAGAGTATTACTAAACTGAGGGAGTGTTACTAGACTGAGATAGTATTACTCAACTGAGAGAGTATTTCTAAACTGAGAGAGTGTTACTAGACTGAGAGAGTATTACTAAACTGAGAGAATATTACTAGACTGAGAGAGTGTTACTAAACTGAGAGAATATTACTAAACTGAGAGAGTATAACTAAACTGAGAGAGCTGAGAGAATATTACTAAACTGAGAGAATATTACTAAACTGAGAGAGTATTACTAAACTGAGAGAGTGTTACTAAACTGAGAGAGTGTTACTAGACTGAGAGAGTATTACTAAACTGAGAGAGTGTTACTAAACTGAGAGAGTATTACTAAACTGAGAGAGCTGAGAGAGTATTACAAGACTGAGAGAGTATTACTAAACTGAGAGAATTTTACTAAACTGAGAAAGTACTACTAACCCGAGAGAGTATCACTAAACTGAGAGAGTATTACTAAACTGAGAGAATATTACTAAACTGAGAGAGCTGAGAGAATATTACTAAACTGAGAGAATATTACTAAACTGAGAGAATATTACTAAACTGAGAGAGTATTACTAAACTGAGAGACTGTTACTAAACTGAGAGAAAATTACTCAACGGAGAGATTATTACTCAACTGAGAGAGTATTACTAAACTGAGAGAGTATTACTAAACTGAGAGAGTGTTGCTAGACTGAGATAGTATTACTAAACTGAGAGGATATAACTAAACTGAGACAGTTTTACTAAACTGAGAGAGTATTACTAAACTGAGAGAGTATTACTAAACTGAGAGAATATTACTAACCTGAGAGAGTATTACTAAACTGAGAGAGTATTACTAAACTGAGAGAGTGTTACTAGACTGAGAGAGTATTACTCAACTGAGAGAGTATTACTAAACTGAGAGAGTGGTACTAGACTGAGAGAGTATTACTAAACTGAGAGAATATTACTAAACTGAGAGAGTATTACTAAACTGAGAGAATATTACTAAACTGAGAGAGCTGAGAGAATATTACTAAACTGAGAGAATATTACTAAACTGAGAGAATATTACTAAACTTAGAGAGTATTACTAAACTGAGAGACTGTTACTAAACTGAGAGAAAATTACTCAACGGAGAGATTATTACTCAACTGAGAGAGTATTACTAAACTGAGAGAGTATTACTAAACTGAGAGAGTGTTGCTAGACTGAGATAGTATTACTAAACTGAGAGGATATAACTAAACTGAGACAGTTTTACTAAACTGAGAGAATGTTACTAGACTGAGAGAGTATTACTAAACTGAGAGAATATTACTAACCTGAGAGAGTATTACTAAACTGAGAGAGTATTACTAAACTGAGAGAGTGTTACTAGACTGAGATAGTATTACTCAACTGAGAGAGTATTACTAAACTGAGAGAGTGGTACTAGACTGAGAGAGTATTACTAAACTGAGGGAGTATTACTAAACAGAGAGAATATTACTAAACTGTGAGAGTATTATTAAACTGAGAGAGTATTAGTAACCCGGGAGAGTATTACTAAACTGTGAGAGTATTACTAAACTGAGAGAGTATTACTAACCCGAGAGAGTATTACTAAACTGAGAGAGTATTACTAAACTGAGAGAGTGTTACTAGACTGAGAGAGTATTACTAAACTGAGAGAATATTACTAAACTGAGAGAGTATTACTAAACTGAGGGAGTATTACTAAACCGAGAGAGTATTACTAAACTGAGAGAATATTACTAAACTGAGAGAGTATTACTAAACTGAGAGAAATGAGAAAATATTACTAAACTGAGAGAATATTACTAAACTGAGAGAGTATTACTAAACTGAGGGAGTATTACTAAACCGAGAGAGTATTACTAACCTGACAGAGTATTACTAAACTGAGAGAGTATAACCTGAGAGAGTATTACTAAACTGAGAGAATATTACTAAACTGTGAGAGTATTACTAAACTGAGAGAGTATTACAAACCCGAGAGAGTATTACTAAACTGAGAGAGTATTACTAAACTGAGGGAGTGTTACTAGACTGAGATAGTATTACTCAACTGAGAGAGTATTTCTAAACTGAGAGAGTGTTACTAGACTGAGAGAGTATTACTAAACTGAGAGAATATTACTAGACTGAGAGAGTGTTACTAAACTGAGAGAATATTACTAAACTGAGAGAGTATAACTAAACTGAGAGAGCTGAGAGAATATTACTAAACTGAGAGAATATTACTAAACTGAGAGAGTATTACTAAACTGAGAGAGTGTTACTAAACTGAGAGAGTGTTACTAGACTGAGAGAGTATTACTAAACTGAGAGAGTGTTACTAAACTGAGAGAGTATTACTAAACTGAGAGAGCTGAGAGAGTATTACAAGACTGAGAGAGTATTACTAAACTGAGAGAATTTTACTAAACTGAGAAAGTACTACTAACCCGAGAGAGTATCACTAAACTGAGAGAGTATTACTAAACTGAGAGAATATTACTAAACTGAGAGAGCTGAGAGAATATTACTAAACTGAGAGAATATTACTAAACTGAGAGAATATTACTAAACTGAGAGAGTATTACTAAACTGAGAGACTGTTACTAAACTGAGAGAAAATTACTCAACGGAGAGATTATTACTCAACTGAGAGAGTATTACTAAACTGAGAGAGTATTACTAAACTGAGAGAGTGTTGCTAGACTGAGATAGTATTACTAAACTGAGAGGATATAACTAAACTGAGACAGTTTTACTAAACTGAGAGAGTATTACTAAACTGAGAGAATATTACTAAACTGAGAGAATATTACTAACCTGAGAGAGTATTACTAAACTGAGAGAGTGTTACTAGACTGAGATAGTATTACTCAACTGAGAGAGTATTACTAAACTGAGAGAGTGTTACTAGACTGAGAGAGTATTACTAAACTTAGAGAATATTACTAAACTGAGAGAGTATTACTAAACTGAGGGAGTATTACTAAACCGAGAGAGTATTACTAAACTGAGAGAATATTACTAAACTGAGAGAGTATTACTAAACTGAGAGAAATGAGAGAATATTACTAAACTGAGAGAATATTACTAAACTGAGAGAGTATTACTAAACTGAGGGAGTATTACTAAACCAAGAGAGTATTACTAACCTGAGAGAGTATTACTAAACTGAGAGAATATTACTAAACTGTGAGAGTATTACTAAACTGAGAGAGTATTACTAACCCGAGAGAGTATTACTAAACTGAGAGAGTATTACTAAACTGAGAGAGTGTTACTAGACTGAGATAGTATTACTCAACTGAGAGAATATTACTAAACTGAGAGAGTATTACTAAACTGAGGGAGTATTACTAAACCGAGAGAGTATTACTAAACTGAGAGAATATTACTAAACTGAGAGAGTATTACTAAACTGAGAGAAATGAGAGAATATTACTAAACTGAGAGAATATTACTAAACTGAGAGAATATTACTAAACTGAGGGAGCATTACTAAACTGAGAGAGTATTACTAAACTGAGAGAGTATAACCTGAGAGAGTATTACTAAACTGAGAGAATATTACTAAACTGTGAGAGTATTACTAAACTGAGAGAGTATTACAAACCCGAGAGAGTATTACTAAACTGAGAGAGTATTACTAAACTGAGGGAGTGTTACTAGACTGAGATAGTATTACTCAACTGAGAGAGTATTTCTAAACTGAGAGAGTGTTACTAGACTGAGAGAGTATTACTAAACTGAGAGAATATTACTAGACTGAGAGAGTGTTACTAAACTGAGAGAATATTACTAAACTGAGAGAGTATAACTAAACTGAGAGAGCTGAGAGAATATTACTAAACTGAGAGAATATTACTAAACTGAGAGAGTATTACTAAACTGAGAGAGTGTTACTAAACTGAGAGAGTGTTACTAGACTGAGAGAGTATTACTAAACTGAGAGAGTGTTACTAAACTGAGAGAGTATAACTAAACTGAGAGAGCTGAGAGAATATTACTAAACTGAGAGAGTATTACTAAACTGAGAGAGTATTACTAAACTTGAGAGAATATTACTAAACTGAGAGAGTATTACTAAACTGAGAGAGTGTTACTAAACTGAGAGAGTGTTATTAGACTGAGAGAGTATTACTAAACTGAGAGAGTGTTACTAAACTGAGAGAGTATTACTAAACTGAGAGAGCTGAGAGAGTATTACAAGACTGAGAGAGTATTACTAAACTGAGAGAATTTTACTAAACTGAGAAAGTACTACTAACCCGAGAGAGTATCACTAAACTGAGAGAGTATTACTAAACTGAGAGAATATTACTAAACTGAGAGAGCTGAGAGAATATTACTAAACTGAGAGAATATTACTAAACTGAGAGAATATTACTAAACTGAGAGAGTATTACTAAACTGAGAGACTGTTACTAAACTGAGAGAAAATTACTCAACGGAGAGATTATTACTAAACTGAGAGAGTATTACTAAACTGAGAGAGTATTACTAAACTGAGAGAGTGTTGCTAGACTGAGATAGTATTACTAAACTGAGAGGATATAACTAAACTGAGACAGTTTTACTAAACTGAGAGAGTGTTACTAGACTGAGAGAGTATTACTAAACTGAGAGAATATTACTAACCTGAGAGAGTATTACTAAACTGAGAGAGTATTACTAAACTGAGAGAGTGTTACTAGACTGAGATAGTATTACTCAACTGAGAGAGTATTACTAAACTGAGAGAGTGGTACTAGACTGAGAGAGTATTACTAAACTTAGAGAATATTACTAAACTGAGAGAGTATTACTAAACTGAGAGAATATTACTAAACTGAGAGAGCTGAGAGAATATTACTAAACTGAGAGAATATTACTAAACTGAGAGAATATTACTAAACTGAGAGAGTATTACTAAACTGAGAGACTGTTACTAAACTGAGAGAAAATTACTCAACGGAGAGATTATTACTCAACTGAGAGAGTATTACTAAACTGAGAGAGTATTACTAAACTGAGAGAGTGTTGCTAGACTGAGATAGTATTACTAAACTGAGAGGATATAACTAAACTGAGACAGTTTTACTAAACTGAGAGAGTGTTACTAGACTGAGAGAGTATTACTAAACTGAGAGAATATTACTAACCTGAGAGAGTATTACTAAACTGAGAGAGTATTACTAAACTGAGAGAGTGTTACTAGACTGAGATAGTATTACTCAACTGAGAGAGTATTACTAAACTGAGAGAGTGGTACTAGACTGAGAGAGTATTACTAAACTGAGGGAGTATTACTAAACAGAGAGAATATTACTAAACTGTGAGAGTATTATTAAACTGAGAGAGTATTAGTAACCCGGGAGAGTATTACTAAACTGTGAGAGTATTACTAAACTGAGAGAGTATTACTAACCCGAGAGAGTGTTACTAAACTGAGAGAGTATTACTAAACTGAGAGAGTGTTACTAGACTGAGAGAGTATTACTAAACTGAGAGAATATTACTAAACTGAGAGAGTATTACTAAACTGAGGGAGTATTACTAAACCGAGAGAGTATTACTAAACTGAGAGAATATTACTAAACTGAGAGAGTATTACTAAACTGAGAGAAATGAGAAAATATTACTAAACTGAGAGAATATTACTAAACTGAGAGAGTATTACTAAACTGAGGGAGTATTACTAAACCGAGAGAGTATTACTAACCTGACAGAGTATTACTAAACTGAGAGAGTATAACCTGAGAGAGTATTACTAAACTGAGAGAATATTACTAAACTGTGAGAGTATTACTAAACTGAGAGAGTATTACAAACCCGAGAGAGTATTACTAAACTGAGAGAGTATTACTAAACTGAGGGAGTGTTACTAGACTGAGATAGTATTACTCAACTGAGAGAGTATTTCTAAACTGAGAGAGTGTTACTAGACTGAGAGAGTATTACTAAACTGAGAGAATATTACTAGACTGAGAGAGTGTTACTAAACTGAGAGAATATTACTAAACTGAGAGAGTATAACTAAACTGAGAGAGCTGAGAGAATATTACTAAACTGAGAGAATATTACTAAACTGAGAGAGTATTACTAAACTGAGAGAGTGTTACTAAACTGAGAGAGTGTTACTAGACTGAGAGAGTATTACTAAACTGAGAGAGTGTTACTAAACTGAGAGAGTATTACTAAACTGAGAGAGCTGAGAGAGTATTACAAGACTGAGAGAGTATTACTAAACTGAGAGAATTTTACTAAACTGAGAAAGTACTACTAACCCGAGAGAGTATCACTAAACTGAGAGAGTATTACTAAACTGAGAGAATATTACTAAACTGAGAGAGCTGAGAGAATATTACTAAACTGAGAGAATATTACTAAACTGAGAGAATATTACTAAACTGAGAGAGTATTACTAAACTGAGAGACTGTTACTAAACTGAGAGAAAATTACTCAACGGAGAGATTATTACTCAACTGAGAGAGTATTACTAAACTGAGAGAGTATTACTAAACTGAGAGAGTGTTGCTAGACTGAGATAGTATTACTAAACTGAGAGGATATAACTAAACTGAGACAGTTTTACTAAACTGAGAGAGTGTTACTAGACTGAGAGAGTATTACTAAACTGAGAGAATATTACTAACCTGAGAGAGTATTACTAAACTGAGAGAGTATTACTAAACTGAGAGAGTGTTACTAGACTGAGATAGTATTACTCAACTGAGAGAGTATTACTAAACTGAGAAAGTGGTACTAGACTGAGAGAGTATTACTAAACTTAGAGAATATTACTAAACTGAGAGAGTATTACTAAACTGAGGGAGTATTACTAAACCGAGAGAGTATTACTAAACTGAGAGAATATTACTAAACTGAGAGAGTATTACTAAACTGAGAGAAATGAGAGAATATTACTAAACTGAGAGAATATTACTAAACTGAGAGAGTATTACTAAACTGAGGGAGTATTACTAAACCAAGAGAGTATTACTAACCTGAGAGAGTATTACTAAACTGAGAGAATATTACTAAACTGTGAGAGTATTACTAAACTGAGAGAGTATTACTAACCCGAGAGAGTATTACTAAACTGAGAGAGTATTACTAAACTGAGAGAGTGTTACTAGACTGAGATAGTATTACTCAACTGAGAGAATATTACTAAACTGAGAGAGTATTACTAAACTGAGGGAGTATTACTAAACCGAGAGAGTATTACTAAACTGAGAGAATATTACTAAACTGAGAGAGTATTACTAAACTGAGAGAAATGAGAGAATATTACTAAACTGAGAGAATATTACTAAACTGAGAGAATATTACTAAACTGAGGGAGCATTACTAAACCGAGAGAGTATTACTAACCTGAGAGAGTATTACTAAACTGAGAGAGTATAACCTGAGAGAGTATTACTAAACTGAGAGAATATTACTAAACTGTGAGAGTATTACTAAACTGAGAGAGTATTACAAACCCGAGAGAGTATTACTAAACTGAGAGAGTATTACTAAACTGAGGGAGTGTTACTAGACTGAGATAGTATTACTCAACTGAGAGAGTATTTCTAAACTGAGAGAGTGTTACTAGACTGAGAGAGTATTACTAAACTGAGAGAATATTACTAGACTGAGAGAGTGTTACTAAACTGAGAGAATATTACTAAACTGAGAGAGTATAACTAAACTGAGAGAGCTGAGAGAATATTACTAAACTGAGAGAATATTACTAAACTGAGAGAGTATTACTAAACTGAGAGAGTGTTACTAAACTGAGAGAGTGTTACTAGACTGAGAGAGTATTACTAAACTGAGAGAGTGTTACTAAACTGAGAGAGTATTACTAAACTGAGAGAGCTGAGAGAGTATTACAAGACTGAGAGAGTATTACTAAACTGAGAGAGTATTACTAAACTGAGAAAGTACTACTAACCCGAGAGAGTATTACTAAACTGAGAGAGTATTACTAAACTGAGAGAATATTACTAAACTGAGAGAGCTGAGAGAATATTACTAAACTGAGAGAGTATTACTAAACTGAGAGAATATTACTAAACTGAGAGAGTATTACTAAACTGAGAGACTGTTACTAAACTGAGAGAAAATTACTCAACGGAGAGATTATTACTCAACTGAGAGAGTATTACTAAACTGAGAGAGTATTACTAAACTGAGAGAGTGTTGCTAGACTGAGATAGTATTACTAAACTGAGAGGATATAACTAAACTAAGACAGTTTTACTAAACTGAGAAAGTGTTACTAGACTGAGAAAGTATTACTAAACTGAGAGAATATTACTAACCTGAGAGAGTATTACTAAACAGAGAGAATATTACTAAACTGTGAGAGTATAATTAAACCTAGAGAGTATTACTAACCCGAGAGAGTATTACTAAACTGTGAGAGTATTACTAAACTGAGAGAGTATTACTAACCCGAGAGAGTATTACTAAACTGAGAGAGTATTACTAAACTGAGAGAGTGTTACTAGACTGAGATAGTATTACTCAACTGAGAGAGTATTACTAAACTGAGAGAGTGGTACTAGACTGAGAGAGTATTACTAAACTTAGAGAGTATTACTAAACCGAGAGAGTATTACTAACCTGAGAGAGTATTACTAAACTGAGAGAGTATAACCTGAGAGAGTATTACTAAACTGAGAGAATATTACTAAACTGAGAGAATATTACTTAACTGAGAGAGTATTACTAAACTGAGAGAAATGAGAAAATATTACTAAACTGAGAGAATATTACTAAACTGAGAGAGTATTACTAAACTGAGGGAGTATTACTAAACCGAGAGAGTATTACTAACCTGAGAGAGTATTACTAAACCGAGAGAGTATAACCTGAGAGAGTATTACTAAACTGAGAGAATATTACTAAACTGTGAGAGTATTACTAAACTGAGAGAGTATTACAAACCCGAGAGAGTATTACTAAACTGAGAGAGTATTACTAAACTGAGGGAGTGTTACTAGACTGAGATAGTATTACTCAACTGAGAGAGTATTTCTAAACTGAGAGAGTGTTACTAGACTGAGAGAGTATTACTAAACTGAGAGAATATTACTAGACTGAGAGAGTGTTACTAAACTGAGAGAATATTACTAAACTGAGAGAGTATAACTAAACTGAGAGAGCTGAGAGAATATTACTAAACTGAGAGAATATTACTAAACTGAGAGAGTATTACTAAACTGAGAGAGTGTTACTAAACTGAGAGAGTGTTACTAGACTGAGAGAGTATTACTAAACGGAGAGAGTGTTACTAAACTGAGAGAGTATTACTAAACTGAGAGAGCTGAGAGAGTATTACTAAACTGAGAGAGTATTACTAAACTGAGAGAATTTTACTAAACTGAGAAAGTACTACTAACCCGAGAGAGTATCACTAAACTGAGAGAGTATTACTAAACTGAGAGAATATTACTAAACTGAGAGAGCTGAGAGAATATTACTAAACTGAGAGAATATTACTAAACTGAGAGAATATTACTAAACTGAGAGAGTATTACTAAACTGAGAGACTGTTACTAAACTGAGAGAAAATTACTCAACGGAGAGATTATTACTCAACTGAGAGAGTATTACTAAACTGAGAGAGTATTACTAAACTGAGAGAGTGTTGCTAGACTGAGATAGTATTACTAAACTGAGAGGATATAACTAAACTGAGACAGTTTTACTAAACTGAGAGAGTGTTACTAGACTGAGAGAGTATTACTAAACTGAGAGAATATTACTAACCTGAGAGAGTATTACTAAACTGAGAGAGTATTACTAAACTGAGAGAGTGTTACTAGACTGAGATAGTATTACTCAACTGAGAGAGTATTACTAAACTGAGAGAGTGGTACTAGACTGAGAGAGTATTACTAAACTTAGAGAATATTACTAAACTGAGAGAGTATTACTAAACTGAGAGAGTATTACTAAACTGAGGGAGTATTACTAAACCGAGAGAGTATTACTAAACTGAGAGAATATTACTAAACTGAGAGAGTATTACTAAACTGAGAGAAATGAGAGAATATTACTAAACTGAGAGAATATTACTAAACTGAGAGAGTATTACTAAACTGAGGGAGTATTACTAAACCAAGAGAGTATTACTAACCTGAGAGAGTATTACTAAACTGAGAGAATATTACTAAACTGTGAGAGTATTACTAAACTGAGAGAGTATTACTAACCCGAGAGAGTATTACTAAACTGAGAGAGTATTACTAAACTGAGAGAGTGTTACTAGACTGAGATAGTATTACTCAACTGAGAGAATATTACTAAACTGAGAGAGTATTACTAAACTGAGGGAGTATTACTAAACCGAGAGAGTATTACTAAACTGAGAGAATATTACTAAACTGAGAGAGTATTACTAAACTGAGAGAAATGAGAGAATATTACTAAACTGAGAGAATATTACTAAACTGAGAGAATATTACTAAACTGAGGGAGTATTACTAAACCGAGAGAGTATTACTAACCTGAGAGAGTATTACTAAACTGAGAGAGTATAACCTGAGAGAGTATTACTAAACTGAGAGAATATTACTAAACTGTGAGAGTATTACTAAACTGAGAGAGTATTACAAACCCGAGAGAGTATTACTAAACTGAGAGAGTATTACTAAACTGAGGGAGTGTTACTAGACTGAGATAGTATTACTCAACTGAGAGAGTATTTCTAAACTGAGAGAGTGTTACTAGACTGAGAGAGTATTACTAAACTGAGAGAATATTACTAGACTGAGAGAGTGTTACTAAACTGAGAGAATATTACTAAACTGAGAGAGTATAACTAAACTGAGAGAGCTGAGAGAATATTACTAAACTGAGAGAATATTACTAAACTGAGAGAGTATTACTAAACTGAGAGAGTGTTACTAAACTGAGAGAGTATTACTAAACTGAGAGAGCTGAGAGAGTATTACAAGACTGAGAGAGTATTACTAAACTGAGAGAGTATTACTAAACTGAGAAAGTACTACTAACCCGAGAGAGTATTACTAAACTGAGAGAGTATTACTAAACTGAGAGAATATTACTAAACTGAGAGAGCTGAGAGAATATTACTAAACTGAGAGAGTATTACTAAACTGAGAGAATATTACTAAACTGTGAGAGTATTACTAAACTGAGAGACTGTTACTAAACTGAGAGAAAATTACTCAACGGAGAGATTATTACTCAACTGAGAGAGTATTACTAAACTGAGAGAGTATTACTAAACTGAGAGAGTGTTGCTAGACTGAGATAGTTTAGTTATATCCTCTCAGTTTAGTAATACTGAGACAGTTTTACTAAACTGAGAAAGTGTTACTAGACTGAGAAAGTATTACTAAACTGAGAGAATATTACTAACCCGAGAGAGTATTACTAAACAGAGAGAATATTACTAAACTGAGAGAGTATTACTAAACTGAGAGAGTATTACTAACCCGAGAGAGTATTACTAAACTGTGAGAGTATTACTAAACTGAGAGAGTATTACTAACCCGAGAGAGTATTACTAAACTGAGTATTACTAAACTGAGAGAGTGTTACTAGACTGAGATAGTATTACTCAACTGAGAGAGTATTACTAAACTGAGAGAGTGGTACTAGACTGAGAGAGTATTACTAAACTGAGAGAATATTACTAAACTGAGAGAGTATTACTAAACTGAGGGAGTATTACTAAACCGAGAGAGTATTACTAAACTGAGAGAATATTACTAAACTGAGAGAGTATTACTAAACTGAGAGAAATGAGAGAATATTACTAAACTGAGAGAATATTACTAAACTGAGAGAGTATTACTAAACTGAGAGAGTGTTACTAAACTGAGAGAGTGGTACTAGACTGAGAGAGTATTACTAAACTTAGAGAATATTACTAAACTGAGAGAGTATTACTAAACTGAGGGAGTATTACTAAACTGAGAGAATATTACTAAACTGAGAGAATATTACTAAACTGAGAGAGTATTACTAAACTGAGAGAGTGTTACTAAACTGAGAGAGTGTTACTAGACTGAGAGAGTATTACTAAACTGAGAGAGTGTTACTAAACTGAGAGAGTATAACTAAACTGAGAGAGCTGAGAGAGTATTACAAGACTGAGAGAGTATTACTAAACTGAGAGAGTATTACTAAACTGAGAAAGTACTACTAACCCGAGAGAGTATTACTAAACTGAGAGAGTATTACTAAACTGAGAGAATATTACTAAACTGAGAGAGCTGAGAGAATATTACTAAACTGAGAGAGTATTACTAAACTGAGAGAATATTACTAAACTGAGAGAGTATTACTAAACTGAGAGACTGTTACTAAACTGAGAGAAAATTACTCAACGGAGAGATTATTACTCAACTGAGAGAGTATTACTAAACTGAGAGAGTATTACTAAACTGAGAGAGTGTTGCTAGACTGAGATAGTATTACTAAACTGAGAGGATATAACTAAACTGAGACAGTTTTACTAAACTGAGAAAGTGTTACTAGACTGAGAAAGTATTACTAAACTGAGAGAATATTACTAACCTGAGAGAGTATTACTAAACAGAGAGAATATTACTAAACTGTGAGAGTATAATTAAACCTAGAGAGTATTACTAACCCGAGAGAGTATTACTAAACTGTGAGAGTATTACTAAACTGAGAGAGTATTACTAACCCGAGAGAGTATTACTAAACTGAGAGAGTATTACTAAACTGAGAGAGTGTTACTAGACTGAGATAGTATTACTCAACTGAGAGAGTATTACTAAACTGAGAGAGTGGTACTAGACTGAGAGAGTATTACTAAACTTAGAGAATATTACTAAACTGAGAGAGTATTACTAAACTGAGGGAGTATTACTAAACCGAGAGAGTATTACTAAACTGAGAGAATATTACTAAACTGAGAGAGTATTACTAAACTGAGAGAAATGAGAGAATATTACTAAACTGAGAGAATATTACTAAACTGAGAGAGTATTACTAAACTGAGAGAGTGTTACTAAACTGAGAGAGTGTTACTAGACTGAGAGAGTATTACTAAACTGAGAGAGTATTACTAAACCGAGAGAGTATTACTAACCTGAGAGAGTATTACTAAACTGAGAGAGTATAACCTGAGAGAGTATTACTAAACTGAGAGAATATTACTAAACTGAGAGAATATTACTAAACTGAGAGAGTATTACTAAACTGAGAGAAATGAGAAAATATTACTAAACTGAGAGAATATTACTAAACTGAGAGAGTATTACTAAACTGAGGGAGTATTACTAAACCGAGAGAGTATTACTAACCTGAGAGAGTATTACTAAACTGAGAGAGTATAACCTGAGAGAGTATTACTAAACTGAGAGAATATTACTAAACTGTGAGAGTATTACTAAACTGAGAGAGTATTACAAACCCGAGAGAGTATTACTAAACTGAGAGAGTATTACTAACCCGAGAGAGTATTACTAAACTGAGAGAGTATTACTAAACTGAGAGAGTGTTACTAGACTGAGATAGTATTACTCAACTGAGAGAGTATTACTAAACTGAGAGAGTGGTACTAGACTGAGAGAGTATTACTAAACTTAGAGAATATTACTAAACTGAGAGAGTATTACTAAACTGAGGGAGTATTACTAAACCGAGAGAGTATTACTAAACTGAGAGAATATTACTAAACTGAGAGAGTATTACTAAACTGAGAGAAATGAGAGAATATTACTAAACTGAGAGAATATTACTAAACTGAGAGAGTATTACTAAACTGAGAGAGTGTTACTAAACTGAGAGAGTGTTACTAGACTGAGAGAGTATTACTAAACTGAGAGAGTGTTACTAAACTGAGAGAGTATTACTAAACTGAGAGAGCTGAGAGAGTATTACAAGACTGAGAGAGTATTACTAAACTGAGAGAGTATTACTAAACTGAGAAAGTACTACTAACCCGAGAGAGTATTACTAAACTGAGAGAGTATTACTAAACTGAGAGAATATTACTAAACTGAGAGAGTGAGAGAGTATTACTAAACTGAGAGAATATTACTAAACTGAGAGAGTATTACTAAACTGAGAGACTGTTACTAAACTGAGAGAAAATTACTCAACGGAGAGATTATTACTCAACTGAGAGAGTATTACTCAACTGAGAGAGTATTACTAAACTGAGAGAGTGTTGCTAGACTGAGATAGTATTACTAAACTGAGAGGATATAACTAAACTGAGACAGTTTTACTAAACTGAGAAAGTGTTACTAGACTGAGATAGTATTACTAAACAGAGAGAATATTACTAAACTGTGAGAGTATTATTAAACCTAGAGAGTATTACTAACCCGAGAGAGTATTACTAAACTGTGAGAATATTACTAAACTGAGAGAGTATTACTAACCCGAGAGAGTATTACTAAACTGAGAGAGTATTACTAAACTGAGAGAATATTACTAAACTGAGAGAGCTGAGAGAATATTACTAAACTGAGAGAATATTACTAAACTGAGAGAATATTACTAAACTGAGAGAGTATTACTAAACTGAGAGACTGTTACTAAACTGAGAGAAAATTACTCAACGGAGAGATTATTACTCAACTGAGAGAGTATTACTAAACTGAGAGAGTATTACTAAACTGAGAGAGTGTTGCTAGACTGAGATAGTATTACTAAACTGAGAGGATATAACTAAACTGAGACAGTTTTACTAAACTGAGAGAGTGTTACTAGACTGAGAGAGTATTACTAAACTGAGAGAATATTACTAACCTGAGAGAGTATTACTAAACTGAGAGAGTATTACTAAACTGAGAGAGTGTTACTAGACTGAGAGAGTATTACTCAACTGAGAGAGTATTACTAAACTGAGAGAGTGGTACTAGACTGAGAGAGTATTACTAAACTTAGAGAATATTACTAAACTGAGAGAGTATTACTAAACTGAGAGAGTATTACTAAACTGAGGGAGTATTACTAAACCGAGAGAGTATTACTAAACTGAGAGAATATTACTAAACTGAGAGAATATTACTAAACTGAGAGAGTATTACTAAACTGAGAGAAATGAGAGAATATTACTAAACTGAGAGAATATTACTAAACTGAGAGAGTATTACTAAACTGAGGGAGTATTACTAAACCAAGAGAGTATTACTAACCTGAGAGAGTATTACTAAACTGAGAGAATATTACTAAACTGTGAGAGTATTACTAAACTGAGAGAGTATTACTAACCCGAGAGAGTATTACTAAACTGAGAGAGTATTACTAAACTGAGAGAGTGTTACTAGACTGAGATAGTATTACTCAACTGAGAGAATATTACTAAACTGAGAGAGTATTACTAAACTGAGGGAGTATTACTAAACCGAGAGAGTATTACTAAACTGAGAGAATATTACTAAACTGAGAGAGTATTACTAAACTGAGAGAAATGAGAGAATATTACTAAACTGAGAGAATATTACTAAACTGAGAGAATATTACTAAACTGAGGGAGTATTACTAAACCGAGAGAGTATTACTAACCTGAGAGAGTATTACTAAACTGAGAGAGTATAACCTGAGAGAGTATTACTAAACTGAGAGAATATTACTAAACTGTGAGAGTATTACTAAACTGAGAGAGTATTACAAACCCGAGAGAGTATTACTAAACTGAGAGAGTATTACTAAACTGAGGGAGTGTTACTAGACTGAGATAGTATTACTCAACTGAGAGAGTATTTCTAAACTGAGAGAGTGTTACTAGACTGAGAGAGTATTACTAAACTGAGAGAATATTACTAGACTGAGAGAGTGTTACTAAACTGAGAGAATATTACTAAACTGAGAGAGTATAACTAAACTGAGAGAGCTGAGAGAATATTACTAAACTGAGAGAATATTACTAAACTGAGAGAGTATTACTAAACTGAGAGAGTGTTACTAAACTGAGAGAGTATTACTAAACTGAGAGAGCTGAGAGAGTATTACAAGACTGAGAGAGTATTACTAAACTGAGAGAGTATTACTAAACTGAGAAAGTACTACTAACCCGAGAGAGTATTACTAAACTGAGAGAGTATTACTAAACTGAGAGAATATTACTAAACTGAGAGAGCTGAGAGAATATTACTAAACTGAGAGAGTATTACTAAACTGAGAGAATATTACTAAACTGTGAGAGTATTACTAAACTGAGAGACTGTTACTAAACTGAGAGAAAATTACTCAACGGAGAGATTATTACTCAACTGAGAGAGTATTACTAAACTGAGAGAGTATTACTAAACTGAGAGAGTGTTGCTAGACTGAGATAGTTTAGTTATATCCTCTCAGTTTAGTAATACTGAGACAGTTTTACTAAACTGAGAAAGTGTTACTAGACTGAGAAAGTATTACTAAACTGAGAGAATATTACTAACCCGAGAGAGTATTACTAAACAGAGAGAATATTACTAAACTGTGAGAGTATTATTAAACCTAGAGAGTATTACTAACCCGAGAGAGTATTACTAAACTGTGAGAGTATTACTAAACTGAGAGAGTATTACTAACCCGAGAGAGTATTACTAAACTGAGTATTACTAAACTGAGAGAGTGTTACTAGACTGAGATAGTATTACTCAACTGAGAGAGTATTACTAAACTGAGAGAGTGGTACTAGACTGAGAGAGTATTACTAAACTGAGAGAATATTACTAAACTGAGAGAGTATTACTAAACTGAGGGAGTATTACTAAACCGAGAGAGTATTACTAAACTGAGAGAATATTACTAAACTGAGAGAGTATTACTAAACTGAGAGAAATGAGAGAATATTACTAAACTGAGAGAATATTACTAAACTGAGAGAGTATTACTAAACTGAGAGAGTGTTACTAAACTGAGAGAGTGGTACTAGACTGAGAGAGTATTACTAAACTGAGAGAATATTACTAAACTGAGAGAGTATTACTAAACTGAGGGAGTATTACTAAACCGAGAGAGTATTACTAAACTGAGAGAATATTACTAAACTGAGAGAGTATTACTAAACTGAGAGAAATTAGAGAATATTACTAAACTGAGAGAATATTACTAAACTGAGAGAGTATTACTAAACTGAGAGAGTGTTACTAAACTGAGAGAGTGTTACTAGACTGAGAGAGTATTACTAAACTGAGAGAGTGTTACTAAACTGAGAGAGTATTACTAAACTGAGAGAGCTGAGAGAGTATTACAAGACTGAGAGAGTATTACTAAACTGAGAGAGTATTACTAAACTGAGAAAGTACTACTAACCCGAGAGAGTATTACTAAACTGAGAGAGTATTACTAAACTGAGAGAATATTACTAAACTGAGAGAGCTGAGAGAATATTACTAAACTGAGAGAGTATTACTAAACTGAGAGAATATTACTAAACTGAGAGAGTATTACTAAACTGAGAGACTGTTACTAAACTGAGAGAAAATTACTCAACGGAGAGATTATTACTCAACTGAGAGAGTATTACTAAACTGAGAGAGTATTACTAAACTGAGAGAGTGTTGCTAGACTGAGATAGTATTACTAAACTGAGAGGATATAACTAAACTGAGACAGTTTTACTAAACTGAGAAAGTGTTACTAGACTGAGAAAGTATTACTAAACTGAGAGAATATTACTAACCTGAGAGAGTATTACTAAACAGAGAGAATATTACTAAACTGTGAGAGTATAATTAAACCTAGAGAGTATTACTAACCCGAGAGAGTATTACTAAACTGTGAGAGTATTACTAAACTGAGAGAGTATTACTAACCCGAGAGAGTATTACTAAACTGAGAGAGTATTACTAAACTGAGAGAGTGTTACTAGACTGAGATAGTATTACTCAACTGAGAGAGTATTACTAAACTGAGAGAGTGGTACTAGACTGAGAGAGTATTACTAAACTTAGAGAATATTACTAAACTGAGAGAGTATTACTAAACTGAGGGAGTATTACTAAACCGAGAGAGTATTACTAAACTGAGAGAATATTACTAAACTGAGAGAGTATTACTAAACTGAGAGAAATGAGAGAATATTACTAAACTGAGAGAATATTACTAAACTGAGAGAGTATTACTAAACTGAGAGAGTGTTACTAAACTGAGAGAGTGTTACTAGACTGAGAGAGTATTACTAAACTGAGAGAGTATTACTAAACCGAGAGAGTATTACTAACCTGAGAGAGTATTACTAAACTGAGAGAGTATAACCTGAGAGAGTATTACTAAACTGAGAGAATATTACTAAACTGAGAGAATATTACTAAACTGAGAGAGTATTACTAAACTGAGAGAAATGAGAAAATATTACTAAACTGAGAGAATATTACTAAACTGAGAGAGTATTACTAAACTGAGGGAGTATTACTAAACCGAGAGAGTATTACTAACCTGAGAGAGTATTACTAAACTGAGAGAGTATAACCTGAGAGAGTATTACTAAACTGAGAGAATATTACTAAACTGTGAGAGTATTACTAAACTGAGAGAGTATTACAAACCCGAGAGAGTATTACTAAACTGAGAGAGTATTACTAACCCGAGAGAGTATTACTAAACTGAGAGAGTATTACTAAACTGAGAGAGTGTTACTAGACTGAGATAGTATTACTCAACTGAGAGAGTATTACTAAACTGAGAGAGTGGTACTAGACTGAGAGAGTATTACTAAACTTAGAGAATATTACTAAACTGAGAGAGTATTACTAAACTGAGGGAGTATTACTAAACCGAGAGAGTATTACTAAACTGAGAGAATATTACTAAACTGAGAGAGTATTACTAAACTGAGAGAAATGAGAGAATATTACTAAACTGAGAGAATATTACTAAACTGAGAGAGTATTACTAAACTGAGAGAGTGTTACTAAACTGAGAGAGTGTTACTAGACTGAGAGAGTATTACTAAACTGAGAGAGTGTTACTAAACTGAGAGAGTATTACTAAACTGAGAGAGCTGAGAGAGTATTACAAGACTGAGAGAGTATTACTAAACTGAGAGAGTATTACTAAACTGAGAAAGTACTACTAACCCGAGAGAGTATTACTAAACTGAGAGAGTATTACTAAACTGAGAGAATATTACTAAACTGAGAGAGCTGAGAGAATATTACTAAACTGAGAGAGTATTACTAAACTGAGAGAATATTACTAAACTGAGAGAGTATTACTAAACTGAGAGACTGTTACTAAACTGAGAGAAAATTACTCAACGGAGAGATTATTACTCAACTGAGAGAGTATTACTCAACTGAGAGAGTATTACTAAACTGAGAGAGTGTTGCTAGACTGAGATAGTATTACTAAACTGAGAGGATATAACTAAACTGAGACAGTTTTACTAAACTGAGAAAGTGTTACTAGACTGAGATAGTATTACTAAACAGAGAGAATATTACTAAACTGTGAGAGTATTATTAAACCTAGAGAGTATTACTAACCCGAGAGAGTATTACTAAACTGTGAGAATATTACTAAACTGAGAGAGTATTACTAACCCGAGAGAGTATTACTAAACTGAGAGAGTATTACTAAACTGAGAGAGTGGTACTAGACTGAGAGAGTATTACTAAACTTAGAGAATATTACTAAACTGAGAGAGTGTTACTAAACTGAGGGAGTATTACTAAACCGAGAGAGTATTACTAAACTGAGAGAATATTACTAAACTGAGAGAGTATTACTAAACTGAGAGAAATGAGAGAATATTACTAAACTGAGAGAATATTACTAAACTGAGAGAGTATTACTGACCTGAGAGAGTATTACTAAACTGAGAGAATATTACTAAACTGTGAGAGTATTACTAAACTGAGAGAGTATTACTAACCCGAGAGAGTATTACTAAACTGTGAGAGTATTACTAAACTGAGAGAGTATTACTAACCCGAGAGAGTATTACTAAACTGAGAGAGTATTACTAAACTGAGAGAGTGTTACTAGACTGAGATAGTATTACTCAACTGAGAGAGTATTACTAAACTGAGAGAGTGGTACTAGACTGAGAGAGTATTACTAAACTTAGAGAATATTACTAAACTGAGAGAGTATTACTAAACTGAGGGAGTATTACTAAACCGAGAGAGTATTACTAAACTGAGAGAATATTACTAAACTGAGAGAGTATTACTAAACTGAGAGAAATGAGAGAATATTACTAAACTGAGAGAATATTACTAAACTGAGAGAGTATTACTAAACTGAGAGAGTGTTACTAAACTGAGAGAGTGTTACTAGACTGAGAGAGTATTACTAAACTGAGAGAGTGTTACTAAACTGAGAGAGTATTACTAAACTGAGAGAGCTGAGAGAGTATTACTAAACTGAGAGAGTATTACTAAACTGAGAGGGTATTACTAAACTGAGAAAGTACTACTAACCCGAGAGAGTATTACTAAACTGAGAGAGTATTACTAAACTGAGAGAATATTACTAAACTGAGAGAGCTGAGAGAATATTACTAAACTGAGAGAGTATTACTAAACTGAGAGAATATTACTAAACTGAGAGAGTATTACTAAACTGAGAGACTGTTACTAAACTGAGAGAAAATTACTCAACGGAGAGATTATTACTCAACTGAGAGAGTATTACTCAACTGAGAGAGTATTACTAAACTGAGAGAGTGTTGCTAGACTGAGATAGTATTACTAAACTGAGAGGATATAACTAAACTGAGACAGTTTTACTAAACTGAGAAAGTGTTACTAGACTGAGAGAGTATTACTAAACTGAGAGAATATTACTAACCTGAGAGAGTATTACTAAACAGAGAGAATATTACTAAACTGTGAGAGTATTATTAAACCTAGAGAGTATTACTAACCCGAGAGAGTATTACTAAACTGTGAGAGTATTACTAAACTGAGAGAGTATTACTAACCCGAGAGAGTATTACTAAACTGAGAGAGTATTACTAAACTGAGAGAGTGTTACTAGACTGAGATAGTATTACTCAACTGAGAGAGTATTACTAAACTGAGAGAGTGGTACTAGACTGAGAGAGTATTACTAAACTTAGAGAATATTACTAAACTGAGAGAGTATTACTAAACTGAGGGAGTATTACTAAACCGAGAGAGTATTACTAAACTGAGAGAATATTACTAAACTGTGAGAGAATTTTTCCTTAACTGAGAGAAATGAGAGAATATTACTAAACTGAGAGAATATTACTCAACTGAGAGAGTATTACTCAACTGAGAGAGTATTACTCAACTGAGAGAGTGTTGCTAGACTGAGATAGTATTACTAAACTGAGAGGATATAACTAAACTGAGACAGTTTTACTAAACTGAGAAAGTGTTACTAGACTGAGAGAGTATTACTAAACTGAGAGAATATTACTAACCTGAGAGAGTATTACTAAACAGAGAGAATATTACTAAACTGTGAGAGTATTATTAAACCTAGAGAGTATTACTAACCCGAGAGAGTATTA
The DNA here is from genome assembly GCF_045679555.1 of Salvelinus alpinus. Classification (NCBI taxonomy): domain Eukaryota; kingdom Metazoa; phylum Chordata; class Actinopteri; order Salmoniformes; family Salmonidae; genus Salvelinus; species Salvelinus alpinus. Next base: position 72,922 of record NW_027256042.1, read on the forward strand.
CTAAACCGTGAGAGTATTACTAAACTGAGAGAGTATTACTAACCCGAGAGAGTATTACTAAACTGAGAGAGTATTACTAAACTGAGAGAGTGTTACTAGACTGAGATAGTATTACTAAACTGAGAGAGTATTACTAAACTGAGAGAGTGGTACTAGACTGAGAGAGTATTACTAAACTGAGAGAATATTACTAAACTGAGAGAGTATTACTAAACTGAGGGAGTATTACTAAACCGAGAGAGTATTACTAAACTGAGAGAATATTACTAAACTGAGAGAGTATTACTAAACTGAGAGAAATGAGAGAATATTACTAAACTGAGAGAATATTACTAAACTGAGAGAGTATTACTAAACTGAGGGAGTATTACTAAACCAAGAGAGTATTACTAACCTGAGAGAGTATTACTAAACTGAGAGAATATTACTAAACTGTGAGAGTATTACTAAACTGAGAGAGTATTACTAACCCGAGAGAGTATTACTACACTGAGAGAGTATTACTAAACTGAGAGAGTGTTACTAGACTGAGATAGTATTACTCAACTGAGAGAGTATTACTAAACTGAGAGAGTGTTACTAGACTGAGAGAGTATTACTAAACTGAGAGAATATTACTAAACTGAGAGAGTATAACTAAACTGAGAGAGCTGAGAGAGTATTACTAAACTGAGAGAGTATTACTAAACTGAGGGAGTATTACTAAACCGAGAGAGTATTACTAACCCGAGAGAGTATTACTAAACTGAGAGAGTATAACCTGAGAGAGTATTACTAAACTGAGAGAATATTACTAAACTGAGAGAGTATTACTAAACTGAGAGAGTATTACAAACCCGAGAGAGTATTACTAAACTGAGCGAGTATTACTAAACTGAGGGAGTGTTACTAGACTGAGATAGTATTACTCAACTGAGAGAGTATTTCTAAACTGAAAGAGTGTTACTAGACTGAGAGAGTATTACTAAACTGAGAGAATATTACTAGACTGAGAGAGTGTTACTAAACTGAGAGAATATTACTAAACTGAGAGAGTATAATTAAACTGAGAGAGTATTACTAAACTGAGAGAGTGGTACTAGACTGAGAGAGTATTACTAAACTTAGAGAATATTACTAAACTGAGAGAGTATTACTAAACTGAGGGAGTATTACTAAACCGAGAGAGTATTACTAAACTGGAGAGAATATTACTAAACTGAGAGAGTATTACTAAACTGAGGGAGTATTACTAAACTGAGAGAATATTACTAAACTGTGAGAGTATTACTAAACTGAGAGAGTATTACTAGACTGAGATAGTATTACTAAACTGAGAGTGTTTTACTAAACTGAGAGAGTATAACTAAACTGAGAGACCTGAGAGAGTATTACTAAACTGAGAGAGTATTACTAAACTGAGAGTGTTTTACTAAACTGAGAAAGTACTACTAACCCGAGAGAGTATTATTAAACTGAGAGAGTATTACTAAACTGAGAGAATATTACTAAACTGAGAGAGCTGAGAGAATATTACTAAACTGAGAGAGTATTACTAAACTGAGAGAATATTACTAAACTGAGAGAGTATTACTAAACTGAGAGAGTGTTACTAAACTGAGAGAAAATTACTCAACGGAGAGATTATTACTCAACTGAGAGAGTATTACTAAACTGAGAGAGTATTACTAAACTGAGAGAGTGTTGCTAGACTGAGATAGTATTACTAAACTGAGAGGATATAACTAAACTGAGACAGTTTTACTAAACTGAGAGAGTGTTACTAGACTGAGAGAGTATTACTAAACTGAGAGAATATTACTAACCTGAGAAAGTATTACTAAACAGAGAGAATATTACTAAACTGTGAGAGTATTATTAAACTGAGAGAGTATTAGTAACCCGAGAGAGTATTACTAAACTGTGAGAGTATTACTAAACTGAGAGAGTATTACTAAACCGAGAGAGTATTACTAAACTGAGAGAGTATTACTAAACTGAGAGAGTGTTACTAGACTGAGAGAGTATTACTAAACTGAGAGAATATTACTAAACTGAGAGAGTATTACTAAACTGAGGGAGTATTACTAAACCGAGAGAGTATTACTAAACTGAGAGAATATTACTAAACTGAGAGAGTATTACTAAACTGAGAGAAATGAGAGAATATTACTAAACTGAGAGAATATTACTAAACTGAGAGAGTATTACTAAACTGAGGGAGTATTACTAAACCGAGAGAGTATTACTAACCTGAGAGAGTATTACTAAATTGAGAGAGTATAACCTGAGAGAGTATTACTAAACTGAGAGAATATTACTAAACTGTGAGAGTATTACTAAACTGAGAGAGTATTACAAACCCGAGAGAGTATTACTAAACTGAGAGAGTATTACTAAACTGAGGGAGTGTTACTAGACTGAGATAGTATTACTCAACTGAGAGAGTATTTCTAAACTGAGAGAGTGTTACTAGACTGAGAGAGTATTACTAAACTGAGAGAATATTACTAGACTGAGAGAGTGTTACTAAACTGAGAGAATATTACTAAACTGAGAGAGTATAACTAAACTGAGAGAGATGAGAGAATATTACTAAACTGAGAGAATATTACTAAACTGAGAGAGTATTACTAGACTGAGAGAGTATTACTAAACTGAGAGAGTGTTACTAAACTGAGAGAGTATTACTAAACTGAGAGAGCTGAGAGAGTATTACAAGACTGAGAGAGTATTACTAAACTGAGAGAGTTTTACTAAACTGAGAAAGTACTACTAACCCGAGAGAGTATTACTAAACTGAGAGAGTATTACTAAACTGAGAGAATATTACTAAACTGAGAGAGCTGAGAGAATATTACTAAACTGAGAGACTGTTACTAAACTGAGAGAAAATTACTCAACGGAGAGATTATTACTCAACTGAGAGAGTATTACTAAACTGAGAGAGTATTACTAAACTGAGAGAGCTGAGAGAATATTACTAAACTGAGAGAGTATTACTAAACTGAGAGACTGTTACTAAACTGAGAGAAAATTACTCAACGGAGAGATTATTACTCAACTGAGAGAGTATTACTAAACTGAGAGTGTTTTACTAAACTGAGAAAGTACTACTAACCCGAGAGAGTATTATTAAACTGAGAGAGTATTACTAAACTGAGAGAATATTACTAAACTGAGAGAGCTGAGAGAATATTACTAAACTGAGAGAATATTACTAAACTGAGAGAGTATAACTAACCTGAGAGAGCTGAGAGAGTATTACTAAACTGAGGGAGTATTACTAAACTGAGAGAGTTTTACTAAACTGAGAAAGTACTACTAACCCGAGAGAGTATTACTAAACTGAGAGAGTATTACTAAACTGAGAGAATATTACTAAACTGAGAGAGCTGAGAGAATATTACTAAACTGAGAGAGTATTACTAAACTGAGAGAATATTACTAAACTGAGAGAGTATTACTAAACTGAGAGAGTGTTACTAAACAGAGAGAATATTACTAAACTGTGAGAGTATTATTAAACTGAGAGAGTATTAGTAACCCGAGAGAGTATTACTAAACTGTGAGAGTATTACTAAACTGAGAGAGTATTACTAAACCGAGAGAGTATTACTAAACTGAGAGAGCATTACTAAACTGAGAGAATATTACTAAACTGAGAGAGTATTACTAAACTGAGGGAGTATTACTAAACCGAGAGAGTATTACTAAACTGAGAGAATATTACTAAACTGAGAGAGTATTACTAAACTGAGAGAAATGAGAGAATATTACTAAACTGAGAGAATATTACTAAACTGAGGGAGTATTACTAAACCGAGAGAGTATTACTAACCTGAGAGAGTATTACTAAATTGAGAGAGTATAACCTGAGAGAGTATTACTAAACTGAGAGAATATTACTAAACTGTGAGAGTATTACTAAACTGAGAGAGTATTACAAACCCGAGAGAGTATTACTAAACTGAGAGAGTATTACTAAACTGAGGGAGTGTTACTAGACTGAGATAGTATTACTCAACTGAGAGAGTATTTCTAAACTGAGAGAGTGTTACTAGACTGAGAGAGTATTACTAAACTGAGAGAATATTACTAGACTGAGAGAGTATTACTAAACTGAGAGAATATTACTAAACTGAGAGAGTATAACTAAACTGAGAGAGATGAGAGAATATTACTAAACTGAGAGAATATTACTAAACTGAGAGAGTATTACTAGACTGAGAGAGTATTACTAAACTGAGAGAGTGTTACTAAACTGAGAGAGTATTACTAAACTGAGAGAGCTGAGAGAGTATTACAAGACTGAGAGAGTATTACTAAACTGAGAGAGTTTTACTAAACTGAGAAAGTACTACTAACCCGAGAGAGTATTACTAAACTGAGAGAGTATTACTAAACTGAGAGAATATTACTAAACTGAGAGAGCTGAGAGAATATTACTAAACTGAGAGAGTATTACTAAACTGAGAGACTGTTACTAAACTGAGAGAAAATTACTCAACGGAGAGATTATTACTCAACTGAGAGAGTATTACTAAACTGAGAGAGTATTACTAAACTGAGAGAGTGTTGCTAGACTGAGATAGTATTACTAAACTGAGAGGATATAACTAAACTGAGACAGTTTTACTAAACTGAGAGAGTGTTACTAGACTGAGAGAGTATTACTAAACTGAGAGAATATTACTAACCTGAGAGAGTATTACTAAACAGAGAGTATATTACTAAACTGTGAGAGTATTATTAAACTGAGAGAGTATTACTAACCCGAGAGCGTATTACTAAACTGTGAGAGTATTACTAAACTGAGAGAGTATTACTAACCCGAGAGAGTATTACTAAACTGAGAGAGTATTACTAAACTGAGAGAGTGTTACTAGACTGAGATAGTATTACTCAACTGAGAGAGTATTACTAAACTGAGAGAGTGGTACTAGACTGAGAGAGTATTACTAAACTTAGAGAATATTACTAAACTGAGAGAGTATTACTAAACTGAGGGAGTATTACTAAACCGAGAGAGTATTACTAAAATGAGAGAAATGAGAGAATATTACTAAACTGAGAGAATATTACTAAACTGAGAGAGTATTACTAAACTGAGGGAGTATTACTAAACCAAGAGGGTATTGCTAACCTGAGAGAGTATTACTAAACTGAGAGAATATTACTAAACTGTGAGAGTATTACTAAACTGAGAGAGTATTACTAACCCGAGAGTATTACTAAACTGAGAGAGTATTACTAAACTGAGAGAGTGTTACTAGACTGAGATAGTATTACTCAACTGAGAGAGTATTACTAAACTGAGAGAGTGTTACTAGACTGAGAGAGTATTACTAAACTGAGAGAATATTACTAAACTGAGAGAGTATAACTAAACTGAGAGAGCTGAGAGAGTATTACTAAACTGAGAGAGTATTACTAAACTGAGGGAGTATTACTAAACCGAGAGAGTATTACTAACCTGAGAGAGTATTACTAAACTGAGAGAGTATAACCTGCGAGAGTATTACTAAACTGAGAGAATATTACTAAACTGTGAGAGTATTACTAAACTGAGAGAGTATTACAAACCCGAGAGAGTATTACTAAACTGAGAGAGTATTACTAAACTGAGGGAGTGTTACTAGACTGAGATAGTATTACTCAACTGAGAGAGTATTACTAAACTGAGAGTGTTTTACTAAACTGAGAAAGTACTACTAACCCGAGAGAGTATTATTAAACTGAGAGAGTATTACTAAACTGAGAGAATATTACTAAACTGAGAGAGCTGAGAGAATATTACTAAACTGAGAGAATATTACTAAACTGAGAGAGTATAACTAACCTGAGAGAGCTGAGAGAGTATTACTAAACTGAGGGAGTATTACTAAACTGAGAGAGTTTTACTAAACTGAGAAAGTACTACTAACCCGAGAGAGTATTACTAAACTGAGAGAGTATTACTAAACTGAGAGAATATTACTAAACTGAGAGAGCTGAGAGAATATTACTAAACTGAGAGAGTATTACTAAACTGAGAGAATATTACTAAACTGAGAGAGTATTACTAAACTGAGAGAGTGTTACTAAACAGAGAGAATATTACTAAACTGTGAGAGTATTATTAAACTGAGAGAGTATTAGTAACCCGAGAGAGTATTACTAAACTGTGAGAGTATTACTAAACTGAGAGAGTATTACTAAACCGAGAGAGTATTACTAAACTGAGAGAGCATTACTAAACTGAGAGAGTGTTACTAGACTGAGAGAGTATTACTAAACTGAGAGAATATTACTAAACTGAGAGAGTATTACTAAACTGAGGGAGTATTACTAAACCGAGAGAGTATTACTAAACTGAGAGAATATTACTAAACTGAGAGAGTATTACTAAACTGAGAGAAATGAGAGAATATTACTAAACTGAGAGAATATTACTAAACTGAGAGAGTATTACTAAACTGAGGGAGTATTACTAAACCGAGAGAGTATTACTAACCTGAGAGAGTATTACTAAATTGAGAGAGTATAACCTGAGAGAGTATTACTAAACTGAGAGAATATTACTAAACTGTGAGAGTATTACTAAACTGAGAGAGTATTACAAACCCGAGAGAGTATTACTAAACTGAGAGAGTATTACTAAACTGAGGGAGTGTTACTAGACTGAGATAGTATTACTCAACTGAGAGAGTATTTCTAAACTGAGAGAGTGTTACTAGACTGAGAGAGTATTACTAAACTGAGAGAATATTACTAGACTGAGAGAGTGTTACTAAACTGAGAGAATATTACTAAACTGAGAGAGTATAACTAAACTGAGAGAGATGAGAGAATATTACTAAACTGAGAGAATATTACTAAACTGAGAGAGTATTACTAGACTGAGAGAGTATTACTAAACTGAGAGAGTGTTACTAAACTGAGAGAGTATTACTAAACTGAGAGAGCTGAGAGAGTATTACAAGACTGAGAGAGTATTACTAAACTGAGAGAGTTTTACTAAACTGAGAAAGTACTACTAACCCGAGAGAGTATTACTAAACTGAGAGAGTATTACTAAACTGAGAGAATATTACTAAACTGAGAGAGCTGAGAGAATATTACTAAACTGAGAGACTGTTACTAAACTGAGAGAAAATTACTCAACGGAGAGATTATTACTCAACTGAGAGAGTATTACTAAACTGAGAGAGTATTACTAAACTGAGAGAGCTGAGAGAATATTACTAAACTGAGAGAGTATTACTAAACTGAGAGACTGTTACTAAACTGAGAGAAAATTACTCAACGGAGAGATTATTACTCAACTGAGAGAGTATTACTAAACTGAGAGTGTTTTACTAAACTGAGAAAGTACTACTAACCCGAGAGAGTATTATTAAACTGAGAGAGTATTACTAAACTGAGAGAATATTACTAAACTGAGAGAGCTGAGAGAATATTACTAAACTGAGAGAATATTACTAAACTGAGAGAGTATAACTAACCTGAGAGAGCTGAGAGAGTATTACTAAACTGAGGGAGTATTACTAAACTGAGAGAGTTTTACTAAACTGAGAAAGTACTACTAACCCGAGAGAGTATTACTAAACTGAGAGAGTATTACTAAACTGAGAGAATATTACTAAACTGAGAGAGCTGAGAGAATATTACTAAACTGAGAGAGTATTACTAAACTGAGAGAATATTACTAAACTGAGAGAGTATTACTAAACTGAGAGAGTGTTACTAAACAGAGAGAATATTACTAAACTGTGAGAGTATTATTAAACTGAGAGAGTATTAGTAACCCGAGAGAGTATTACTAAACTGTGAGAGTATTACTAAACTGAGAGAGTATTACTAAACCGAGAGAGTATTACTAAACTGAGAGAGCATTACTAAACTGAGAGAATATTACTAAACTGAGAGAGTATTACTAAACTGAGGGAGTATTACTAAACCGAGAGAGTATTACTAAACTGAGAGAATATTACTAAACTGAGAGAGTATTACTAAACTGAGAGAAATGAGAGAATATTACTAAACTGAGAGAATATTACTAAACTGAGAGAGTATTACTAAACTGAGGGAGTATTACTAAACCGAGAGAGTATTACTAACCTGAGAGAGTATTACTAAATTGAGAGAGTATAACCTGAGAGAGTATTACTAAACTGAGAGAATATTACTAAACTGTGAGAGTATTACTAAACTGAGAGAGTATTACAAACCCGAGAGAGTATTACTAAACTGAGAGAGTATTACTAAACTGAGGGAGTGTTACTAGACTGAGATAGTATTACTCAACTGAGAGAGTATTTCTAAACTGAGAGAGTGTTACTAGACTGAGAGAGTATTACTAAACTGAGAGAATATTACTAGACTGAGAGAGTGTTACTAAACTGAGAGAATATTACTAAACTGAGAGAGTATAACTAAACTGAGAGAGATGAGAGAATATTACTAAACTGAGAGAATATTACTAAACTGAGAGAGTATTACTAGACTGAGAGAGTATTACTAAACTGAGAGAGTGTTACTAAACTGAGAGAGTATTACTAAACTGAGAGAGCTGAGAGAGTATTACAAGACTGAGAGAGTATTACTAAACTGAGAGAGTTTTACTAAACTGAGAAAGTACTACTAACCCGAGAGAGTATTACTAAACTGAGAGAGTATTACTAAACTGAGAGAATATTACTAAACTGAGAGAGCTGAGAGAATATTACTAAACTGAGAGAGTATTACTAAACTGAGAGACTGTTACTAAACTGAGAGAAAATTACTCAACGGAGAGATTATTACTCAACTGAGAGAGTATTACTAAACTGAGAGAGTATTACTAAACTGAGAGAGTGTTGCTAGACTGAGATAGTATTACTAAACTGAGAGGATATAACTAAACTGAGACAGTTTTACTAAACTGAGAGAGTGTTACTAGACTGAGAGAGTATTACTAAACTGAGAGAATATTACTAACCTGAGAGAGTATTACTAAACAGAGAGTATATTACTAAACTGTGAGAGTATTATTAAACTGAGAGAGTATTACTAACCCGAGAGCGTATTACTAAACTGTGAGAGTATTACTAAACTGAGAGAGTATTACTAACCCGAGAGAGTATTACTAAACTGAGAGAGTATTACTAAACTGAGAGAGTGTTACTAGACTGAGATAGTATTACTCAACTGAGAGAGTATTACTAAACTGAGAGAGTGGTACTAGACTGAGAGAGTATTACTAAACTTAGAGAATATTACTAAACTGAGAGAGTATTACTAAACTGAGGGAGTATTACTAAACCGAGAGAGTATTACTAAACTGAGAGAATATTACTAAACTGAGAGAGTATTACTAAAATGAGAGAAATGAGAGAATATTACTAAACTGAGAGAATATTACTAAACTGAGAGAGTATTACTAAACTGAGGGAGTATTACTAAACCAAGAGGGTATTGCTAAACTGAGAGAATATTACTAAACTGAGAGAATATTACTAAACTGTGAGAGTATTACTAAACTGAGAGAGTATTACTAAACCGAGAGAATATTACTAAACTGAGAGAGTATTACTAAACTGAGAGAGTGTTACTAGACTGAGATAGTATTACTCAACTGAGAGAGTATTACTAAACTGAGAGAGTGTTACTAGACTGAGAGAGTATTACTAAACTGAGAGAATATTACTAAACTGAGAGAGTATAACTAAACTGAGAGAGCTGAGAGAGTATTACTAAACTGAGAGAGTATTACTAAACTGAGGGAGTATTACTAAACTGAGAGAGTATAACCTGCGAGAGTATTACTAAACTGAGAGAATATTACTAAACTGTGAGAGTATTACTAAACTGAGAGAGTATTACAAACCCGAGAGAGTATTACTAAACTGAGAGAGTATTACTAAACTGAGGGAGTGTTACTAGACTGAGATAGTATTACTCAACTGAGAGAGTATTACTAAACTGAGAGTGTTTTACTAAACTGAGAAAGTACTACTAACCCGAGAGAGTATTATTAAACTGAGAGAGTATTACTAAACTGAGAGAGTATTACTAAACTGAGAGAGCTGAGAGAATATTACTAAACTGAGAGAATATTACTAAACTGAGAGAGTATAACTAACCTGAGAGAGCTGAGAGAGTATTACTAAACTGAGGGAGTATTACTAAACTGAGAGAGTTTTACTAAACTGAGAAAGTACTACTAACCCGAGAGAGTATTACTAAACTGAGAGAGTATTACTAAACTGAGAGAATATTACTAAACTGAGAGAGCTGAGAGAATATTACTAAACTGAGAGAGTATTACTAAACTGAGAGAATATTACTAAACTGAGAGAGTATTACTAAACTGAGAGAGTGTTACTAAACAGAGAGAATATTACTAAACTGTGAGAGTATTATTAAACTGAGAGAGTATTAGTAACCCGAGAGAGTATTACTAAACTGTGAGAGTATTACTAAACTGAGAGAGTATTACTAAACCGAGAGAGTATTACTAAACTGAGAGAGCATTACTAAACTGAGAGAATATTACTAAACTGAGAGAGTATTACTAAACTGAGGGAGTATTACTAAACCGAGAGAGTATTACTAAACTGAGAGAATATTACTAAACTGAGAGAGTATTACTAAACTGAGAGAAATGAGAGAATATTACTAAACTGAGAGAATATTACTAAACTGAGAGAGTATTACTAAACTGAGGGAGTATTACTAAACCGAGAGAGTATTACTAACCTGAGAGAGTATTACTAAATTGAGAGAGTATAACCTGAGAGAGTATTACTAAACTGAGAGAATATTACTAAACTGTGAGAGTATTACTAAACTGAGAGAGTATTACAAACCCGAGAGAGTATTACTAAACTGAGAGAGTATTACTAAACTGAGGGAGTGTTACTAGACTGAGATAGTATTACTCAACTGAGAGAGTATTTCTAAACTGAGAGAGTGTTACTAGACTGAGAGAGTATTACTAAACTGAGAGAATATTACTAGACTGAGAGAGTGTTACTAAACTGAGAGAATATTACTAAACTGAGAGAGTATAACTAAACTGAGAGAGATGAGAGAATATTACTAAACTGAGAGAATATTACTAAACTGAGAGAGTATTACTAGACTGAGAGAGTATTACTAAACTGAGAGAGTGTTACTAAACTGAGAGAGTATTACTAAACTGAGAGAGCTGAGAGAGTATTACAAGACTGAGAGAGTATTACTAAACTGAGAGAGTTTTACTAAACTGAGAAAGTACTACTAACCCGAGAGAGTATTACTAAACTGAGAGAGTATTACTAAACTGAGAGAATATTACTAAACTGAGAGAGCTGAGAGAATATTACTAAACTGAGAGAGTATTACTAAACTGAGAGACTGTTACTAAACTGAGAGAAAATTACTCAACGGAGAGATTATTACTCAACTGAGAGAGTATTACTAAACTGAGAGAGTATTACTAAACTGAGAGAGTGTTGCTAGACTGAGATAGTATTACTAAACTGAGAGGATATAACTAAACTGAGACAGTTTTACTAAACTGAGAGAGTGTTACTAGACTGAGAGAGTATTACTAAACTGAGAGAATATTACTAACCTGAGAGAGTATTACTAAACAGAGAGTATATTACTAAACTGTGAGAGTATTATTAAACTGAGAGAGTATTACTAACCCGAGAGCGTATTACTAAACTGTGAGAGTATTACTAAACTGAGAGAGTATTACTAACCCGAGAGAGTATTACTAAACTGAGAGAGTATTACTAAACTGAGAGAGTGTTACTAGACTGAGATAGTATTACTCAACTGAGAGAGTATTACTAAACTGAGAGAGTGGTACTAGACTGAGAGAGTATTACTAAACTTAGAGAATATTACTAAACTGAGAGAGTATTACTAAACTGAGAGAGTATTACTAAACTGAGAGAGTATTACTAAACTGAGAGAATATTACTAAACTGAGAGAGTATTACTAAAATGAGAGAAATGAGAGAATATTACTAAACTGAGAGAATATTACTAAACTGAGAGAGTATTACTAAACTGAGGGAGTATTACTAAACCAAGAGGGTATTGCTAACCTGAGAGAGTATTACTAAACTGAGAGAATATTACTAAACTGTGAGAGTATTACTAAACTGAGAGAGTATTACTAACCCGAGAGTATTACTAAACTGAGAGAGTATTACTAAACTGAGAGAGTGTTACTAGACTGAGATAGTATTACTCAACTGAGAGAGTATTACTAAACTGAGAGAGTGTTATTAGACTGAGAGAGTATTACTAAACTGAGAGAATATTACTAAACTGAGAGAGTATAACTAAACTGAGAGAGCTGAGAGAGTATTACTAAACTGAGAGAGTATTACTAAACTGAGGGAGTATTACTAAACCGAGAGAGTATTACTAACCTGAGAGAGTATTACTAAACTGAGAGAGTATAACCTGCGAGAGTATTACTAAACTGAGAGAATATTACTAAACTGTGAGAGTATTACTAAACTGAGAGAGTATTACAAACCCGAGAGAGTATTACTAAACTGAGAGAGTATTACTAAACTGAGAGAGTATTACTAAACTGAGAGAGTATTACTAAACTGAGAGAGTGTTACTAAACTGAAAGAGTGTTACTAGACTGAGAGAGTATTACTAAACTGAGAAAATATTACTAAACTGAGAGAGTGTTACTAAACTGAGAGAGTATTACTAAACTGAGAGAGTATTACTAAACTGAGAGAGTATTACTAAACTGAGAGAATATTACTAAACTGAGAGAGTATTACTAAACTGAGAGAGTGGTACTAGACTGAGAGAGTATTACTAAACTTAGAGAATATTACTAAACTGAGAGAGTATTACTAAACTGAGGGAGTATTACTAAACCGAGAGAGTATTACTAAACTGGAGAGAATATTACTAAACTGAGGGAGTATTACTAACCTGAGAGAAATGAGAGAATATTACTAAACTGAGAGAATATTACTAAACTGAGAGAGTATTACTAAACTGAGGGAGTATTACTAAACCGAGAGAGTATTACTAACCTGAGAGAGTATTACTAAACTGAGAGAGTGTTACTAAACTGAGAGAATATTACTAAACTGAGAGAGTATAACTAACCTGAGAGAGCTGAGAGAGTATTACTAAACTGAGGGAGTATTACTAAACTGAGAGAGTTTTACTAAACTGAGAAAGTACTACTAACCCGAGAGAGTATTACTAAACTGAGAGAGTATTACTAAACTGAGAGAATATTACTAAACTGAGAGAGCTGAGAGAATATTACTAAACTGAGAGAGTATTACTAAACTGAGAGAATATTACTAAACTGAGAGAGTATTACTAAACTGAGATAGTGTTACTAAACTGAGAGAAAATTACTCAACGGAGAGATTATTACTCAACTGAGAGAGTATTACTAAACTGAGAGAGTATTACTAAACTGAGAGAGTGTTGCTAGACTGAGATAGTATTACTAAACTGAGAGGATATAACTAAACTGAGACAGTTTTACTAAACTGAGAGAGTGTTACTAGACTGAGAGAGTATTACTAAACTGAGAGAATATTACTAAACTGAGAGAGTGTTACTAGACTGAGATAGTATTACTCAACTGAGAGAGTATTACTAAACTGAGAGAGTGTTACTAGACTGAGAGAGTATTACTAAACTGAGAGAATATTACTAAACTGAGAGAGTATAACTAAACTGAGAGAGCTGAGAGAGTATTACTAAACTGAGAGAGTATTACTAAACTGAGGGAGTATTACTAAACCGAGAGAGTATTACTAACCTGAGAGAGTATTACTAAACTGAGAGAGTATAACCTGAGAGAGTATTACTAAACTGAGAGAATATTACTAAACTGTGAGAGTATTACTAAACTGAGAGAGTATTACAAACCCGAGAGAGTATTACTAAACTGAGAGAGTATTACTAAACTGAGGGAGTGTTACTAGACTGAGATAGTATTACTCAACTGAGAGAGTATTTCTAAACTGAAACAGTGTTACTAGACTGAGAGAGTATTACTAAACTGAGAGAATATTACTAGACTGAGAGAGTGTTACTAAACTGAGAGAATATTACTAAACTGAGAGAGTATAACTAAACTGAGAGAGCTGAGAGAATATTACTAAACTGAGAGAATATTACTAAACTGAGAGAGTATTACTAAACTGAGAGAGTGGTACTAGACTGAGAGAGTATTACTAAACTTAGAGAATATTACTAAACTGAGAGAGTATTACTAAACTGAGGGAGTATTACTAAACCGAGAGAGTATTACTAAACTGGAGAGAATATTACTAAACTGAGAGAGTATTACTAAACCGAGAGAAATGAGAGAATATTACTAAACTGAGAGAGTATTACTAAACTGAGGGAGTATTACTAAACCGAGAGAGTATTACTAACCTGAGAGAGTATTACTAAACTGAGAGAATATTACTAAACTGTGAGAGTATTACTAAACTGAGAGAGTATTACTAACCCGAGAGAGTATTACTAAACTGAGAGAGTATTACTAAACTGAGAGAGTGTTACTAGACTGAGATAGTATTACTCAACTGAGAGAGTATTACTAAACTGAGAGAGTGTTACTAGACTGAGAGAGTATTACTAAACTGAGAGAGTGTTACTAAACTGAGAGAGTATTACTAAACTGAGAGAGCTGAGAGAGTATTACAAGACTGAGAGAGTATTACTAAACTGAGAGAGTTTTACTAAACTGAGAAAGTACTACTAACCCGAGAGAGTATTACTAAACTGAGAGAGTATTACTAAACTGAGAGAATATTACTAAACTGAGAGAGCTGAGAGAATATTACTAAACTGAGAGAGTATTACTAAACTGAGAGACTGTTACTAAACTGAGAGAAAATTACTCAACGGAGAGATTATTACTCAACTGAGAGAGTATTACTAAACTGAGAGAGTATTACTAAACTGAGAGAGTGTTGCTAGACTGAGATAGTATTACTAAACTGAGAGGATATAACTAAACTGAGACAGTTTTACTAAACTGAGAGAGTGTTACTAGACTGAGAGAGTATTACTAAACTGAGAGAATATTACTAACCTGAGAGAGTATTACTAAACAGAGAGTATATTACTAAACTGTGAGAGTATTATTAAACTGAGAGAGTATTACTAACCCGAGAGCGTATTACTAAACTGTGAGAGTATTACTAAACTGAGAGAGTATTACTAACCCGAGAGAGTATTACTAAACTGAGAGAGTATTACTAAACTGAGAGAGTGTTACTAGACTGAGATAGTATTACTCAACTGAGAGAGTATTACTAAACTGAGAGAGTGGTACTAGACTGAGAGAGTATTACTAAACTTAGAGAATATTACTAAACTGAGAGAGTATTACTAAACTGAGGGAGTATTACTAAACCGAGAGAGTATTACTAAACTGAGAGAATATTACTAAACTGAGAGAGTATTACTAAAATGAGAGAAATGAGAGAATATTACTAAACTGAGAGAATATTACTAAACTGAGAGAGTATTACTAAACTGAGGGAGTATTACTAAACCAAGAGGGTATTACTAACCTGAGAGAGTATTACTAAACTGAGAGAATATTACTAAACTGTGAGAGTATTACTAAACTGAGAGAGTATTACTAACCCGAGAGTATTACTAAACTGAGAGAGTATTACTAAACTGAGGGAGTATTACTAAACTGAGAGAATATTACTAAACTGTGAGAGTATTACTAAACTGAGAGAGTATTACTAGACTGAGATAGTATTACTAAACTGAGAGTGTTTTACTAAACTGAGAGAGTATAACTAAACTGAGAGACCTGAGAGAGTATTACTAAACTGAGAGAGTATTACTAAACTGAGAGTGTTTTACTAAACTGAGAAAGTACTACTAACCCGAGAGAGTATTATTAAACTGAGAGAGTATTACTAAACTGAGAGAATATTACTAAACTGAGAGAGCTGAGAGAATATTACTAAACTGAGAGAGTATTACTAAACTGAGAGAATATTACTAAACTGAGAGAGTATTACTAAACTGAGAGAGTGTTACTAAACTGAGAGAAAATTACTCAACGGAGAGATTATTACTCAACTGAGAGAGTATTACTAAACTGAGAGAGTATTACTAAACTGAGAGAGTGTTGCTAGACTGAGATAGTATTACTAAACTGAGAGGATATAACTAAACTGAGACAGTTTTACTAAACTGAGAGAGTGTTACTAGACTGAGAGAGTATTACTAAACTGAGAGAATATTACTAAACTGAGAGAGTATTACTAAACAGAGAGAATATTACTAAACTGTGAGAGTATTATTAAACTGAGAGAGTATTAGTAACCCGAGAGAGTATTACTAAACTGTGAGAGTATTACTAAACTGAGAGAGTATTACTAAACCGAGAGAGTATTACTAAACTGAGAGAGTATTACTAAACTGAGAGAGTGTTACTAGACTGAGAGAGTATTACTAAACTGAGAGAATATTACTAAACTGAGAGAGTATTACTAAACTGAGGGAGTATTACTAAACCGAGAGAGTATTACTAAACTGAGAGAATATTACTAAACTGAGAGAGTATTACTAAACTGAGAGAAATGAGAGAATATTACTAAACTGAGAGAATATTACTAAACTGAGAGAGTATTACTAAACTGAGGGAGTATTACTAAACCGAGAGAGTATTACTAACCTGAGAGAGTATTACTAAATTGAGAGAGTATAACCTGAGAGAGTATTACTAAACTGAGAGAATATTACTAAACTGTGAGAGTATTACTAAACTGAGAGAGTATTACAAACCCGAGAGAGTATTACTAAACTGAGGGAGTGTTACTAGACTGAGATAGTATTACTCAACTGAGAGAGTATTTCTAAACTGAGAGAGTGTTACTAGACTGAGAGAGTATTACTAAACTGAGAGAATATTACTAGACTGAGAGAGTGTTACTAAACTGAGAGAATATTACTAAACTGAGAGAGTATAACTAAACTGAGAGAGATGAGAGAATATTACTAAACTGAGAGAATATTACTAAACTGAGAGAGTATTACTAGACTGAGAGAGTATTACTAAACTGAGAGAGTGTTACTAAACTGAGAGAGTATTACTAAACTGAGAGAGCTGAGAGAGTATTACAAGACTGAGAGAGTATTACTAAACTGAGAGAGTTTTACTAAACTGAGAAAGTACTACTAACCCGAGAGAGTATTACTAAACTGAGAGAGTATTACTAAACTGAGAGAATATTACTAAACTGAGAGAGCTGAGAGAATATTACTAAACTGAGAGAGTATTACTAAACTGAGAGACTGTTACTAAACTGAGAGAAAATTACTCAACGGAGAGAGTATTACTCAACTGAGAGAGTATTACTAAACTGAGAGAGTATTACTAAACTGAGAGACCTGAGAGAGTATTACTAAACTGAGAGAGTATTACTAAACTGAGAGTGTTTTACTAAACTGAGAAAGTACTACTAACCCGAGAGAGTATTATTAAACTGAGAGAGTATTACTAAACTGAGAGAATATTACTAAACTGAGAGAGCTGAGAGAATATTACTAAACTGAGAGAATATTACTAAACTGAGAGAGTATAACTAACCTGAGAGAGCTGAGAGAGTATTACTAAACTGAGGGAGTATTACTAAACTGAGAGAGTTTTACTAAACTGAGAAAGTACTACTAACCCGAGAGAGTATTACTAAACTGAGAGAGTATTACTAAACTGAGAGAATATTACTAAACTGAGAGAGCTGAGAGAATATTACTAAACTGAGAGAGTATTACTAAACTGAGAGAATATTACTAAACTGAGAGAGTATTACTAAACTGAGAGAGTGTTACTAAACAGAGAGAATATTACTAAACTGTGAGAGTATTATTAAACTGAGAGAGTATTAGTAACCCGAGAGAGTATTACTAAACTGTGAGAGTATTACTAAACTGAGAGAGTATTACTAAACCGAGAGAGTATTACTAAACTGAGAGAGCATTACTAAACTGAGAGAATATTACTAAACTGAGAGAGTATTACTAAACTGAGGGAGTATTACTAAACCGAGAGAGTATTACTAAACTGAGAGAATATTACTAAACTGAGAGAGTATTACTAAACTGAGAGAAATGAGAGAATATTACTAAACTGAGAGAATATTACTAAACTGAGAGAGTATTACTAAACTGAGGGAGTATTACTAAACCGAGAGTGTATTACTAACCTGAGAGAGTATTACTAAATTGAGAGAGTATAACCTGAGAGAGTATTACTAAACTGAGAGAATATTACTAAACTGTGAGAGTATTACTAAACTGAGAGAGTATTACAAACCCGAGAGAGTATTACTAAACTGAGAGAGTATTACTAAACTGAGGGAGTGTTACTAGACTGAGATAGTATTACTCAACTGAGAGAGTATTTCTAAACTGAGAGAGTGTTACTAGACTGAGAGAGTATTACTAAACTGAGAGAATATTACTAGACTGAGAGAGTGTTACTAAACTGAGAGAATATTACTAAACTGAGAGAGTATAACTAAACTGAGAGAGATGAGAGAATATTACTAAACTGAGAGAATATTACTAAACTGAGAGAGTATTACTAAACTGAGAGAAATGAGAGAATATTACTAAACTGAGAGAATATTACTAAACTGAGAGAGTATTACTAAACTGAGGGAGTATTACTAAACCGAGAGAGTATTACTAACCTGAGAGAGTATTACTAAATTGAGAGAGTATAACCTGAGAGAGTATTACTAAACTGAGAGAATATTACTAAACTGTGAGAGTATTACTAAACTGAGAGAGTATTACAAACCCGAGAGAGTATTACTAAACTGTGAGAGTATTACTAAACTGAGAGAGTATTACTAAACCGAGAGAGTATTACTAAACTGAGAGAATATTACTAAACTGAGAGAGTATTACTAAACTGAGGGAGTATTACTAAACCGAGAGAGTATTACTAAACTGAGAGAATATTACTAAACTGAGAGAGTATTACTAAACTGAGAGAAATGAGAGAATATTACTAAACTGAGAGAATATTACTAAACTGAGAGAGTATTACTAAACTGAGGGAGTATTACTAAACCGAGAGAGTATTACTAACCTGAGAGAGTATTACTAAATTGAGAGAGTATAACCTGAGAGAGTATTACTAAACTGAGAGAATATTACTAAACTGTGAGAGTATTACTAAACTGAGAGAGTATTACAAACCCGAGAGAGTATTACTAAACTGAGGGAGTGTTACTAGACTGAGATAGTATTACTCAACTGAGAGAGTATTTCTAAACTGAGAGAGTGTTACTAGACTGAGAGAGTATTACTAAACTGAGAGAATATTACTAGACTGAGAGAGTGTTACTAAACTGAGAGAATATTACTAAACTGAGAGAGTATAACTAAACTGAGAGAGATGAGAGAATATTACTAAACTGAGAGAATATTACTAAACTGAGAGAGTATTACTAGACTGAGAGAGTATTACTAAACTGAGAGAGTGTTACTAAACTGAGAGAGTATTACTAAACTGAGAGAGCTGAGAGAGTATTACAAGACTGAGAGAGTATTACTAAACTGAGAGAGTTTTACTAAACTGAGAAAGTACTACTAACCCGAGAGAGTATTACTAAACTGAGAGAGTAATACTAAACTGAGAGAATATTACTAAACTGAGAGAGCTGAGAGAATATTACTAAACTGAGAGAGTATTACTAAACTGAGAGACTGTTACTAAACTGAGAGAAAATTACTCAACGGAGAGATTATTACTCAACTGAGAGAGTATTACTAAACTGAGAGAGTATTACTAAACTGAGAGACCTGAGAGAGTATTACTAAACTGAGAGAGTATTACTAAACTGAGAGTGTTTTACTAAACTGAGAAAGTACTACTAACCCGAGAGAGTATTATTAAACTGAGAGAGTATTACTAAACTGAGAGAATATTACTAAACTGAGAGAGCTGAGAGAATATTACTAAACTGAGAGAATATTACTAAACTGAGAGAGTATAACTAACCTGAGAGAGCTGAGAGAGTATTACTAAACTGAGGGAGTATTACTAAACTGAGAGAGTTTTACTAAACTGAGAAAGTACTACTAACCCGAGAGAGTATTACTAAACTGAGAGAGTATTACTAAACTGAGAGAATATTACTAAACTGAGAGAGCTGAGAGAATATTACTAAACTGAGAGAGTATTACTAAACTGAGAGAATATTACTAAACTGAGAGAGTGTTACTAAACAGAGAGAATATTACTAAACTGTGAGAGTATTATTAAACTGAGAGAGTATTAGTAACCCGAGAGAGTATTACTAAACTGTGAGAGTATTACTAAACTGAGAGAGTATTACTAAACCGAGAGAGTATTACTAAACTGAGAGAGCATTACTAAACTGAGAGAATATTACTAAACTGAGAGAGTATTACTAAACTGAGGGAGTATTACTAAACCGAGAGAGTATTACTAAACTGAGAGAATATTACTAAACTGAGAGAGTATTACTAAACTGAGAGAAATGAGAGAATATTACTAAACTGAGAGAATATTACTAAACTGAGAGAGTATTACTAAACTGAGGGAGTATTACTAAACCGAGAGAGTATTACTAACCTGAGAGAGTATTACTAAATTGAGAGAGTATAACCTGAGAGAGTATTACTAAACTGAGAGAATATTACTAAACTGTGAGAGTATTACTAAACTGAGAGAGTATTACAAACCCGAGAGAGTATTACTAAACTGAGAGAGTATTACTAAACTGAGGGAGTGTTACTAGACTGAGATAGTATTACTCAACTGAGAGAGTATTTCTAAACTGAGAGAGTGTTACTAGACTGAGAGAGTATTACTAAACTGAGAGAATATTACTAGACTGAGAGAGTGTTACTAAACTGAGAGAATATTACTAAACTGAGAGAGTATAACTAAACTGAGAGAGATGAGAGAATATTACTAAACTGAGAGAATATTACTAAACTGAGAGAGTATTACTAGACTGAGAGAGTATTACTAAACTGAGAGAGTGTTACTAAACTGAGAGAGTATTACTAAACTGAGAGAGCTGAGAGAGTATTACAAGACTGAGAGAGTATTACTAAACTGAGAGAGTTTTACTAAACTGAGAAAGTACTACTAACCCGAGAGAGTATTACTAAACTGAGAGAGTATTACTAAACTGAGAGAATATTACTAAACTGAGAGAGCTGAGAGAATATTACTAAACTGAGAGAGTATTACTAAACTGAGAGACTGTTACTAAACTGAGAGAAAATTACTCAACGGAGAGATTATTACTCAACTGAGAGAGTATTACTAAACTGAGAGAGTATTACTAAACTGAGAGAGTGTTGCTAGACTGAGATAGTATTACTAAACTGAGAGGATATAACTAAACTGAGACAGTTTTACTAAACTGAGAGAGTGTTACTAGACTGAGAGAGTATTACTAAACTGAGAGAATATTACTAACCTGAGAGAGTATTACTAAACAGAGAGTATATTACTAAACTGTGAGAGTATTATTAAACTGAGAGAGTATTACTAACCCGAGAGCGTATTACTAAACTGTGAGAGTATTACTAAACTGAGAGAGTATTACTAACCCGAGAGAGTATTACTAAACTGAGAGAGTATTACTAAACTGAGAGAGTGTTACTAGACTGAGATAGTATTACTCAACTGAGAGAGTATTACTAAACTGAGAGAGTGGTACTAGACTGAGAGAGTATTACTAAACTTAGAGAATATTACTAAACTGAGAGAGTATTACTAAACTGAGGGAGTATTACTAAACCGAGAGAGTATTACTAAACTGAGAGAATATTACTAAACTGAGAGAGTATTACTAAAATGAGAGAAATGAGAGAATATTACTAAACTGAGAGAATATTACTAAACTGAGAGAGTATTACTAAACTGAGGGAGTATTACTAAACCAAGAGGGTATTGCTAACCTGAGAGAGTATTACTAAACTGAGAGAATATTACTAAACTGTGAGAGTATTACTAAACTGAGAGAGTATTACTAACCCGAGAGTATTACTAAACTGAGAGAGTATTACTAAACTGAGAGAGTATTACTAAACTGAGAGAGTATTACTAAACTGAGAGAGTGTTACTAGACTGAGAGAGTATTACTAAACTGAGAGAATATTACTAAACTGAGAGAGTATAACTAAACTGAGAGAGCTGAGAGAGTATTACTAAACTGAGAGAGTATTACTAAACTGAGGGAGTATTACTAAACCGAGAGAGTATTACTAAACTGAGAGAGTATTACTAAACTGAGAGACCTGAGAGAGTATTACTAAACTGAGAGAGTATTACTAAACTGTGAGAGTATTACTAAACTGAGAGAGTATTACAAACCCGAGAGAGTATTACTAAACTGAGAGAGTATTACTAAACTGAGGGAGTGTTACTAGACTGAGATAGTATTACTCAACTGAGAGAGTATTTCTAAACTGAAAGAGTGTTACTAGACTGAGAGAGTATTACTAAACTGAGAGAATATTACTAGACTGAGAGAGTGTTACTAAACTGAGAGAATATTACTAAACTGAGAGAGCTGAGAGAATATTACTAAACTGAGAGAATATTACTAAACTGAGAGAGTATTACTAAACTGAGAGAGTATTACTAAACTGAGAGACCTGAGAGAGTATTACTAAACTGAGAGAATATTACTAAACTGAGAGAGTATTATTAAACTGAGAGAGTATTACTAAACTGAGAGAATATTACTAAACTGAGAGAGCTGAGAGAATATTACTAAACTGAGAGAATATTACTAAACTGAGAGAGTATAACTAACCTGAGAGAGCTGAGAGAGTATTACTAAACTGAGGGAGTATTACTAAACTGAGAGAGTTTTACTAAACTGAGAAAGTACTACTAACCCGAGAGAGTATTACTAAACTGAGAGAATATTACTAAACTGAGAGAATATTTACTGAGAACTGAGAGAATATTACTAAACTGAGAGAGTATTACTAAACTGAGAGAGTATTACTAAACTGAGAGAGTATTACTAAACTGAGAGAGTGTTACTAAACAGAGAGAATATTACTAAACTGTGAGAGTATTATTAAACTGAGAGAGTATTACTAACCCGAGAGAGTATTACTAAACTGTGAGAGTATTACTAAACTGAGAGAGTATTACTAACCCGAGAGAGTATTACTAAACTGAGAGAATATTACTAAACTGAGAGAGTATTACTAAACTGAGAGAGTATTACTAAACTGAGGGAGTATTACTAAACCGAGAGAGTATTACTAAACTGAGAGAATATTACTAAACTGAGAGAGTATTACTAAACTGAGAGAAATGAGAGAATATTACTAAACTGAGAGAATATTACTAAACTGAGAGAGTATTACTAAACTGAGGGAGTATTACTAAACCGAGAGAGTATTACTAACCTGAGAGAGTATTACTAAATTGAGAGAGTATAACCTGAGAGAGTATTACTAAACTGAGAGAATATTACTAAACTGTGAGAGTATTACTAAACTGAGAGAGTATTACAAACCCGAGAGAGTATTACTAAACTGAGAGAGTATTACTAAACTGAGGGAGTGTTACTAGACTGAGATAGTATTACTCAACTGAGAGAGTATTTCTAAACTGAGAGAGTGTTACTAGACTGAGAGAGTATTACTAAACTGAGAGAATATTACTAGACTGAGAGAGTGTTACTAAACTGAGAGAATATTACTAAACTGAGAGAGTATAACTAAACTGAGAGAGATGAGAGAATATTACTAAACTGAGAGAATATTACTAAACTGAGAGAGTATTACTAGACTGAGAGAGTATTACTAAACTGAGAGAGTGTTACTAAACTGAGAGAGTATTACTAAACTGAGAGAGCTGAGAGAGTATTACAAGACTGAGAGAGTATTACTAAACTGAGAGAGTTTTACTAAACTGAGAAAGTACTACTAACCCGAGAGAGTATTACTAAACTGAGAGAGTATTACTAAACTGAGAGAATATTACTAAACTGAGAGAGCTGAGAGAATATTACTAAACTGAGAGAGTATTACTAAACTGAGAGACTGTTACTAAACTGAGAGAAAATTACTCAACGGAGAGATTATTACTCAACTGAGAGAGTATTACTAAACTGAGAGAGTATTACTAAACTGAGAGAGTGTTGCTAGACTGAGATAGTATTACTAAACTGAGAGGATATAACTAAACTGAGACAGTTTTACTAAACTGAGAGAGTGTTACTAGACTGAGAGAGTATTACTAAACTGAGAGAATATTACTAACCTGAGAGAGTATTACTAAACAGAGAGTATATTACTAAACTGTGAGAGTATTATTAAACTGAGAGAGTATTACTAACCCGAGAGCGTATTACTAAACTGTGAGAGTATTACTAAACTGAGAGAGTATTACTAACCCGAGAGAGTATTACTAAACTGAGAGAGTATTACTAAACTGAGAGAGTGTTACTAGACTGAGATAGTATTACTCAACTGAGAGAGTATTACTAAACTGAGAGAGTGGTACTAGACTGAGAGAGTATTACTAAACTTAGAGAATATTACTAAACTGAGAGAGTATTACTAAACTGAGGGAGTATTACTAAACCGAGAGAGTATTACTAAACTGAGAGAATATTACTAAACTGAGAGAGTATTACTAAAATGAGAGAAATGAGAGAATATTACTAAACTGAGAGAATATTACTAAACTGAGAGAGTATTACTAAACTGAGGGAGTATTACTAAACCAAGAGGGTATTGCTAACCTGAGAGAGTATTACTAAACTGAGAGAATATTACTAAACTGTGAGAGTATTACTAAACTGAGAGAGTATTACTAACCCGAGAGTATTACTAAACTGAGAGAGTATTACTAAACTGAGAGAGTATTACTAAACTGAGAGAGTATTACTAAACTGAGAGAGTGTTACTAGACTGAGAGAGTATTACTAAACTGAGAGAATATTACTAAACTGAGAGAGTATAACTAAACTGAGAGAGCTGAGAGAGTATTACTAAACTGAGAGAGTATTACTAAACTGAGGGAGTATTACTAAACCGAGAGAGTATTACTAACCTGAGAGAGTATTACTAAACTGAGAGAGTATAACCTGCGAGAGTATTACTAAACTGAGAGAATATTACTAAACTGTGAGAGTATTACTAAACTGAGAGAGTATTACAAACCCGAGAGAGTATTACTAAACTGAGAGAGTATTACTAAACTGAGGGAGTGTTACTAGACTGAGATAGTATTACTCAACTGAGAGAGTATTTCTAAACTGAAAGAGTGTTACTAGACTGAGAGAGTATTACTAAACTGAGAGAATATTACTAGACTGAGAGAGTGTTACTAAACTGAGAGAATATTACTAAACTGAGAGAGTATAACTAAACTGAGAGAGCTGAGAGAATATTACTAAACTGAGAGAATATTACTAAACTGAGAGAGTATTACTAAACTGAGAGAGTGGTACTAGACTGAGAGAGTATTACTAAACTTAGAGAATATTACTAAACTGAGAGAGTATTACTAAACTGAGGGAGTATTACTAAACCGAGAGAGTATTACTAAACTGGAGAGAATATTACTAAACTGAGGGAGTATTACTAACCTGAGAGAGTATTACTAAACTGAGAGAATATTACTAAACTGAGAGAGTATTACTAAACTGAGGGAGTATTACTAAACCGAGAGAGTATTACTAACCTGAGAGAGTATTACTAAACTGAGAGAGTGTTACTAAACTGAGAGAATATTACTAAACTGAGAGAGTATAACTAACCTGAGAGAGCTGAGAGAGTATTACTAAACTGAGGGAGTATTACTAAACTGAGAGAGTTTTACTAAACTGAGAAAGTACTACTAACCCGAGAGAGTATTACTAAACTGAGAGAGTATTACTAAACTGAGAGAATATTACTAAACTGAGAGAGCTGAGAGAATATTACTAAACTGAGAGAGTATTACTAAACTGAGAGAATATTACTAAACTGAGAGAGTATTACTAAACTGAGATAGTGTTACTAAACTGAGAGAAAATTACTCAACGGAGAGATTATTACTCAACTGAGAGAGTATTACTAAACTGAGAGAGTATTACTAAACTGAGAGAGTGTTGCTAGACTGAGATAGTATTACTAAACTGAGAGGATATAACTAAACTGAGACAGTTTTACTAAACTGAGAGAGTGTTACTAGACTGAGAGAGTATTACTAAACTGAGAGAATATTACTAACCTGAGAGAGTGTTACTAGACTGAGATAGTATTACTAAACTGAGAGAGTATTACTAAACTGAGAGAGTGTTACTAGACTGAGAGAGTATTACTAAACTGAGAGAATATTACTAAACTGAGAGAGTATTACTAAACTGAGAGAGCTGAGAGAGTATTACTAAACTGAGAGAGTATTACTAAACTGAGGGAGTATTACTAAACCGAGAGAGTATTACTAACCTGAGAGAGTATTACTAAACTGAGAGAGTATAACCTGAGAGAGTATTACTAAACTGAGAGAATATTACTAAACTGAGAGAGTGTTGCTAGACTGAGATAGTATTACTAAACTGAGAGGATATAACTAAACTGAGACAGTTTTACTAAACTGAGAGAGTGTTACTAGACTGAGAGAGTATTACTAAACTGAGAGAATATTACTAACCTGAGAGAGTGTTACTAGACTGAGATAGTATTACTCAACTGAGAGAGTATTACTAAACTGAGAGAGTGTTACTAGACTGAGAGAGTATTACTAAACTGAGAGAATATTACTAGACTGAGAGAGTGTTACTAAACTGAGAGAATATTACTAAACTGAGAGAGTATAACTAAACTGAGAGAGCTGAGAGAATATTACTAAACTGAGAGAATATTACTAAACTGAGAGAGTATTACTAAACTGAGAGAGTGGTACTAGACTGAGAGAGTATTACTAAACTTAGAGAATATTACTAAACTGAGAGAGTATTACTAAACTGAGGGAGTATTACTAAACCGAGAGAGTATTACTAAACTGGAGAGAATATTACTAAACTGAGAGAGTATTACTAAACCGAGAGAAATGAGAGAATATTACTAAACTGAGAGAGTATTACTAAACTGAGGGAGTATTACTAAACCGAGAGAGTATTACTAACCTGAGAGAGTATTACTAAACTGAGAGAATATTACTAAACTGTGAGAGTATTACTAAACTGAGAGAGTATTACTAACCCGAGAGAGTATTACTAAACTGAGAGAGTATTACTAAACTGAGAGAGTGTTACTAGACTGAGATAGTATTACTCAACTGAGAGAGTATTACTAAACTGAGAGAGTGTTACTAGACTGAGAGAGTATTACTAAACTGAGAGAGTGTTACTAAACTGAGAGAGTATTACTAAACTGAGAGAGCTGAGAGAGTATTACAAGACTGAGAGAGTATTACTAAACTGAGAGAGTTTTACTAAACTGAGAAAGTACTACTAACCCGAGAGAGTATTACTAAACTGAGAGAGTATTACTAAACTGAGAGAATATTACTAAACTGAGAGAGCTGAGAGAATATTACTAAACTGAGAGAGTATTACTAAACTGAGAGACTGTTACTAAACTGAGAGAAAATTACTCAACGGAGAGATTATTACTCAACTGAGAGAGTATTACTAAACTGAGAGAGTATTACTAAACTGAGAGAGTGTTGCTAGACTGAGATAGTATTACTAAACTGAGAGGATATAACTAAACTGAGACAGTTTTACTAAACTGAGAGAGTGTTACTAGACTGAGAGAGTATTACTAAACTGAGAGAATATTACTAACCTGAGAGAGTATTACTAAACAGAGAGTATATTACTAAACTGTGAGAGTATTATTAAACTGAGAGAGTATTACTAACCCGAGAGCGTATTACTAAACTGTGAGAGTATTACTAAACTGAGAGAGTATTACTAACCCGAGAGAGTATTACTAAACTGAGAGAGTATTACTAAACTGAGAGAGTGTTACTAGACTGAGATAGTATTACTCAACTGAGAGAGTATTACTAAACTGAGAGAGTGGTACTAGACTGAGAGAGTATTACTAAACTTAGAGAATATTACTAAACTGAGAGAGTATTACTAAACTGAGGGAGTATTACTAAACCGAGAGAGTATTACTAAACTGAGAGAATATTACTAAACTGAGAGAGTATTACTAAAATGAGAGAAATGAGAGAATATTACTAAACTGAGAGAATATTACTAAACTGAGAGAGTATTACTAAACTGAGGGAGTATTACTAAACCAAGAGGGTATTACTAACCTGAGAGAGTATTACTAAACTGAGAGAATATTACTAAACTGTGAGAGTATTACTAAACTGAGAGAGTATTACTAACCCGAGAGTATTACTAAACTGAGAGAGTATTACTAAACTGAGAGAGTGTTACTAGACTGAGATAGTATTACTCAACTGAGAGAGTATTACTAAACTGAGAGAGTGTTACTAGACTGAGAGAGTATTACTAAACTGAGAGAATATTACTAAACTGAGAGAGTATAACTAAACTGAGAGAGCTGAGAGAGTATTACTAGACTGAGAGAGTATTACTAAACTGAGGGAGTATTACTAAACCGAGAGGGTATTACTAAACTGAGAGAATATTACTAAACTGAGAGAGTATTACTAAACTGAGAGAATATTACTAAACTGAGAGAATATTACTAAACTGAGAGAGTATTACAAACCCGAGAGAGTATTACTAAACTGAGAGAGTATTACTAAACTGAGGGAGTTTTACTAGACTGAGATAGTATTACTCAACTGAGAGAGTATTACTAAACTGAGAGAGTGGTACTAGACTGAGAGAGTATTACTAAACTTAGAGAATATTACTAAACTGAGAGAGTATTACTAAACTGAGGGAGTATTACTAAACCGAGAGAGTATTACTAAACTGGAGAGAATATTACTAAACTGAGAGAATATTACTAACCTGAGAGAGTGTTACTAGACTGAGATAGTATTACTCAACTGAGAGAGTATTACTAAACTGAGAGAGTGTTACTAGACTGAGAGAGTATTACTAAACTGAGAGAATATTACTAAACTGAGAGAGTATAACTAAACTGAGAGAGCTGAGAGAGTATTACTAAACTGAGAGAGTATTACTAAACTGAGGGAGTATTACTAAACCGAGAGAGTATTACTAACCTGAGAGAGTATTACTAAACTGAGAGAGTATAACCTGAGAGAGTATTACTAAACTGAGAGAATATTACTAAACTGTGAGAGTATTACTAAACTGAGAGAGTATTACAAACCCGAGAGAGTATTACTAAACTGAGAGAGTATTACTAAACTGAGGGAGTGTTACTAGACTGAGATAGTATTACTCAACTGAGAGAGTATTACTAAACTGAAAGAGTGTTACTAGACTGAGAGAGTATTACTAAACTGAGAGAATATTACTAGACTGAGAGAGTATTACTAAACTGAGAGAGTATTACTAAACTGAGAGAGCTGAGAGAATATTACTAAACTGAGAGAATATTACTAAACTGAGAGAGTATTACTAAACTGAGAGAGTATTACTAAACTGAGAGAATATTACTAAACTGAGAGAATATTACTAAACTGAGAGAGTATTACTAAACTGAGAGAATATTACTAAACTGAGAGAGTATTACTAAACTGAGATAGTGTTACTAAACTGAGAGAAAATTACTCAACGGAGAGATTATTACTCAACTGAGAGAGTATTACTAAACTGAGAGAGTATTACTAAACTGAGAGAGTGTTGCTAGACTGAGATAGTATTACTAAACTGAGAGGATATAACTAAACTGAGACAGTTTTACTAAACTGAGAGAGTGTTACTAGACTGAGAGAGTATTACTAAACTGAGAGAATATTACTAACCTGAGAGAGTGTTTACTAACTCAACTGAGAGAGTATTACTAAACTGAGAGAGTGTTACTAGACTGAGAGAGTATTACTAAACTGAGAGAATATTACTAAACTGAGAGAGTATAACTAAACTGAGAGAGCTGAGAGAGTATTACTAAACTGAGAGAGTATTACTAAACTGAGGGAGTATTACTAAACCGAGAGAGTATTACTAACCTGAGAGAGTATTACTAAACTGAGAGAGTATAACCTGAGAGAGTATTACTAAACTGAGAGAATATTACTAAACTGTGAGAGTATTACTAAACTGAGAGAGTATTACAAACCCGAGAGAGTATTACTAAACTGAGAGAGTATTACTAAACTGAGGGAGTGTTACTAGACTGAGATAGTATTACTCAACTGAGAGAGTATTTCTAAACTGAAACAGTGTTACTAGACTGAGAGAGTATTACTAAACTGAGAGAATATTACTAGACTGAGAGAGTGTTACTAAACTGAGAGAATATTACTAAACTGAGAGAGTATAACTAAACTGAGAGAGCTGAGAGAATATTACTAAACTGAGAGAATATTACTAAACTGAGAGAGTATTACTAAACTGAGAGAGTGGTACTAGACTGAGAGAGTATTACTAAACTTAGAGAATATTACTAAACTGAGAGAGTATTACTAAACTGAGGGAGTATTACTAAACCGAGAGAGTATTACTAAACTGGAGAGAATATTACTAAACTGAGAGAGTATTACTAAACCGAGAGAAATGAGAGAATATTACTAAACTGAGAGAGTATTACTAAACTGAGGGAGTATTACTAAACCGAGAGAGTATTACTAACCTGAGAGAGTATTACTAAACTGAGAGAATATTACTAAACTGTGAGAGTATTACTAAACTGAGAGAGTATTACTAACCCGAGAGAGTATTACTAAACTGAGAGAGTATTACTAAACTGAGAGAGTGTTACTAGACTGAGATAGTATTACTCAACTGAGAGAGTATTACTAAACTGAGAGAGTGTTACTAGACTGAGAGAGTATTACTAAACTGAGAGAGTGTTACTAAACTGAGAGAGTATTACTAAACTGAGAGAGCTGAGAGAGTATTACAAGACTGAGAGAGTATTACTAAACTGAGAGAGTTTTACTAAACTGAGAAAGTACTACTAACCCGAGAGAGTATTACTAAACTGAGAGAGTATTACTAAACTGAGAGAATATTACTAAACTGAGAGAGCTGAGAGAATATTACTAAACTGAGAGAGTATTACTAAACTGAGAGACTGTTACTAAACTGAGAGAAAATTACTCAACGGAGAGATTATTACTCAACTGAGAGAGTATTACTAAACTGAGAGAGTATTACTAAACTGAGAGAGTGTTGCTAGACTGAGATAGTATTACTAAACTGAGAGGATATAACTAAACTGAGACAGTTTTACTAAACTGAGAGAGTGTTACTAGACTGAGAGAGTATTACTAAACTGAGAGAATATTACTAACCTGAGAGAGTATTACTAAACAGAGAGTATATTACTAAACTGTGAGAGTATTATTAAACTGAGAGAGTATTACTAACCCGAGAGCGTATTACTAAACTGTGAGAGTATTACTAAACTGAGAGAGTATTACTAACCCGAGAGAGTATTACTAAACTGAGAGAGTATTACTAAACTGAGAGAGTGTTACTAGACTGAGATAGTATTACTCAACTGAGAGAGTATTACTAAACTGAGAGAGTGGTACTAGACTGAGAGAGTATTACTAAACTTAGAGAATATTACTAAACTGAGAGAGTATTACTAAACTGAGGGAGTATTACTAAACCGAGAGAGTATTACTAAACTGAGAGAATATTACTAAACTGAGAGAGTATTACTAAAATGAGAGAAATGAGAGAATATTACTAAACTGAGAGAATATTACTAAACTGAGAGAGTATTACTAAACTGAGGGAGTATTACTAAACCAAGAGGGTATTACTAACCTGAGAGAGTATTACTAAACTGAGAGAATATTACTAAACTGTGAGAGTATTACTAAACTGAGAGAGTATTACTAACCCGAGAGTATTACTAAACTGAGAGAGTATTACTAAACTGAGAGAGTGTTACTAGACTGAGATAGTATTACTCAACTGAGAGAGTATTACTAAACTGAGAGAGTGTTACTAGACTGAGAGAGTATTACTAAACTGAGAGAATATTACTAAACTGAGAGAGTATAACTAAACTGAGAGAGCTGAGAGAGTATTACTAGACTGAGAGAGTATTACTAAACTGAGGGAGTATTACTAAACCGAGAGGGTATTACTAAACTGAGAGAGTATAACCTGCGAGAGTATTACTAAACTGAGAGAATATTACTAAACTGTGAGAGTATTACTAAACTGAGAGAGTATTACAAACCCGAGAGAGTATTACTAAACTGAGAGAGTATTACTAAACTGAGGGAGTTTTACTAGACTGAGATAGTATTACTCAACTGAGAGAGTATTACTAAACTGAGAGAGTGGTACTAGACTGAGAGAGTATTACTAAACTTAGAGAATATTACTAAACTGAGAGAGTATTACTAAACTGAGGGAGTATTACTAAACCGAGAGAGTATTACTAAACTGGAGAGAATATTACTAAACTGAGAGAATATTACTAACCTGAGAGAGTGTTACTAGACTGAGATAGTATTACTCAACTGAGAGAGTATTACTAAACTGAGAGAGTGTTACTAGACTGAGAGAGTATTACTAAACTGAGAGAATATTACTAAACTGAGAGAGTATAACTAAACTGAGAGAGCTGAGAGAGTATTACTAAACTGAGAGAGTATTACTAAACTGAGGGAGTATTACTAAACCGAGAGAGTATTACTAACCTGAGAGAGTATTACTAAACTGAGAGAGTATAACCTGAGAGAGTATTACTAAACTGAGAGAATATTACTAAACTGTGAGAGTATTACTAAACTGAGAGAGTATTACAAACCCGAGAGAGTATTACTAAACTGAGAGAGTATTACTAAACTGAGGGAGTGTTACTAGACTGAGATAGTATTACTCAACTGAGAGAGTATTTCTAAACTGAAAGAGTGTTACTAGACTGAGAGAGTATTACTAAACTGAGAGAATATTACTAGACTGAGAGAGTGTTACTAAACTGAGAGAGTATAACTAAACTGAGAGAGCTGAGAGAATATTACTAAACTGAGAGAATATTACTAAACTGAGAGAGTATTACTAAACTGAGAGAGTGGTACTAGACTGAGAGAGTATTACTAAACTTAGAGAATATTACTAAACTGAGAGAGTATTACTAAACTGAGGGAGTATTACTAAACCGAGAGAGTATTACTAAACTGGAGAGAATATTACTAAACTGAGAGAGTATTACTAAACCGAGAGAAATGAGAGAATATTACTAAACTGAGAGAGTATTACTAAACTGAGGGAGTATTACTAAACCGAGAGAGTATTACTAACCTGAGAGAGTATTACTAAACTGAGAGAATATTACTAAACTGTAAGAGTATTACTAAACTGAGAGAGTATTACTAACCCGAGAGAGTATTACTAAACTGAGAGAGTATTACTAAACTGAGAGAGTGTTACTAGACTGAGATAGTATTACTCAACTGAGAGAGTATTACTAAACTGAGAGAGTGTTACTAGACTGAGAGAGTATTACTAAACTGAGAGAATATTACTAAACTGAGAGAGTATAACTAAACTGAGAGAGCTGAGAGAGTATTACTAGACTGAGAGAGTATTACTAAACTGAGGGAGTATTACTAAACCGAGAGGGTATTACTAAACTGAGAGAGTATAACCTGCGAGAGTATTACTAAACTGAGAGAATATTACTAAACTGTGAGAGTATTACTAAACTGAGAGAGTATTACTAACCCGAGAGAGTATTACTAAACTGAGAGAGTATTACTAAACTGAGAGAGTATTACTAGACTGAGATAGTATTACTCAACTGAGAGAGTATTACTAAACTGAGAGAGTGGTACTAGACTGAGAGAGTATTACTAAACTTAGAGAATATTACTAAACTGAGAGAGTATTACTAAACTGAGGGAGTATTACTAAACCGAGAGAGTATTACTAAACTGGAGAGAATATTACTAAACTGAGAGAATATTACTAACCTGAGAGAGTGTTACTAGACTGAGATAGTATTACTCAACTGAGAGAGTATTACTAAACTGAGAGAGTGTTACTAGACTGAGAGAGTATTACTAAACTGAGAGAATATTACTAAACTGAGAGAGTATAACTAAACTGAGAGAGCTGAGAGAGTATTACTAAACTGAGAGAGTATTACTAAACTGAGGGAGTATTACTAAACCGAGAGAGTATTACTAACCTGAGAGAGTATTACTAAACTGAGAGAGTATAACCTGAGAGAGTATTACTAAACTGAGAGAATATTACTAAACTGTGAGAGTATTACTAAACTGAGAGAGTATTACAAACCCGAGAGAGTATTACTAAACTGAGAGAGTATTACTAAACTGAGGGAGTGTTACTAGACTGAGATAGTATTACTCAACTGAGAGAGTATTTCTAAACTGAAAGAGTGTTACTAGACTGAGAGAGTATTACTAAACTGAGAGAATATTACTAGACTGAGAGAGTGTTACTAAACTGAGAGAGTATAACTAAACTGAGAGAGCTGAGAGAATATTACTAAACTGAGAGAATATTACTAAACTGAGAGAGTATTACTAAACTGAGAGAGTGGTACTAGACTGAGAGAGTATTACTAAACTTAGAGAATATTACTAAACTGAGAGAGTATTACTAAACTGAGGGAGTATTACTAAACCGAGAGAGTATTACTAAACTGGAGAGAATATTACTAAACTGAGAGAGTATTACTAAACCGAGAGAAATGAGAGAATATTACTAAACTGAGAGAGTATTACTAAACTGAGGGAGTATTACTAAACCGAGAGAGTATTACTAACCTGAGAGAGTATTACTAAACTGAGAGAATATTACTAAACTGTAAGAGTATTACTAAACTGAGAGAGTATTACTAACCCGAGAGAGTATTACTAAACTGAGAGAGTATTACTAAACTGAGAGAGTGTTACTAGACTGAGATAGTATTACTCAACTGAGAGAGTATTACTAAACTGAGAGAGTGTTACTAGACTGAGAGAGTATTACTAAACTGAGAGAATATTACTAAACTGAGAGAGTATAACTAAACTGAGAGAATATTACTAAACTGAGAGAGTATAACTAAACTGAGAGAGCTGAGAGAATATTACTAAACTGAGAGAATATTACTAAACTGAGAGAGTATTACTAAACTGAGAGAGTGGTACTAGACTGAGAGAGTATTACTAAACTGAGAGAATATTACTAAACTGTGAGAGTATTACTAAACTGAGAGAGTATTACAAACCCGAGAGAGTATTACTAAACTGAGAGAGTATTACTAAACTGAGGGAGTGTTACTAGACTGAGATAGTATTACTCAACTGAGAGAGTATTTCTAAACTGAAAGAGTGTTACTAGACTGAGAGAGTATTACTAAACTGAGAGAATATTACTAAACTGTAAGAGTATTACTAAACTGAGAGAGTATTACTAACCCGAGAGAGTATTACTAAACTGAGAGAGTATTACTAAACTGAGAGAGTGTTACTAGACTGAGATAGTATTACTCAACTGAGAGAGTATTACTAAACTGAGAGAGTGTTACTAGACTGAGAGAGTATTACTAAACTGAGAGAATATTACTAAACTGAGAGAGTATAACTAACCTGAGAGAGCTGAGAGAGTATTACTAAACTGAGAGAGTATTACTAAACTGAGAGAGTTTTACTAAACTGAGAAAGTACTACTAACCCGAGAGAGTATTACTAAACTGAGAGAGTATTACTAAACTGAGAGAGTATTACTAAACTGAGAGAGTGTTACTAGACTGAGATAGTATTACTCAACTGAGAGAGTATTACTAAACTGAGAGAGTGTTACTAGACTGAGAGAGTATTACTAAACTGAGAGAATATTACTAAACTGAGAGAGTATAACTAAACTGAGAGAATATTACTAAACTGAGAGAGTATAACTAAACTGAGAGAGCTGAGAGAATATTACTAAACTGAGAGAATATTACTAAACTGAGAGAGTATTACTAAACTGAGAGAGTGGTACTAGACTGAGAGAGTATTACTAAACTGAGAGAATATTACTAAACTGTGAGAGTATTACTAAACTGAGAGAGTATTACAAACCCGAGAGAGTATTACTAAACTGAGAGAGTATTACTAAACTGAGGGAGTGTTACTAGACTGAGATAGTATTACTCAACTGAGAGAGTATTTCTAAACTGAAACAGTGTTACTAGACTGAGAGAGTATTACTAAACTGAGAGAATATTACTAGACTGAGAGAGTGTTACTAAACTGAGAGAATATTACTAAACTGAGAGAGTATAACTAAACTGAGAGAGCTGAGAGAATATTACTAAACTGAGAGAATATTACTAAACTGAGAGAGTATTACTAAACTGAGAGAGTGGTACTAGACTGAGAGAGTATTACTAAACTTAGAGAATATTACTAAACTGAGAGAGTATTACTAAACTGAGGGAGTATTACTAAACCGAGAGAGTATTACTAAACTGGAGAGAATATTACTAAACTGAGAGAGTATTACTAAACCTGAGAGAAATGAGAGAATATTACTAAACTGAGAGAATATTACTAAACTGAGAGAGTATTACTAAACTGAGGGAGTATTACTAAACCGAGAGAGTATTACTAACCTGAGAGAGTATTACTAAACTGAGAGAATATTACTAAACTGTGAGAGTATTACTAAACTGAGAGAGTATTACTAACCCGAGAGAGTATTACTAAACTGAGAGAGTATTACTAAACTGAGAGAGTGTTACTAGACTGAGATAGTATTACTCAACTGAGAGAGTATTACTAAACTGAGAGAGTGTTACTAGACTGAGAGAGTATTACTAAACTGAGAGAGTGTTACTAAACTGAGAGAGTATTACTAAACTGAGAGAGCTGAGAGAGTATTACAAGACTGAGAGAGTATTACTAAACTGAGAGAGTTTTACTAAACTGAGAAAGTACTACTAACCCGAGAGAGTATTACTAAACTGAGAGAGTATTACTAAACTGAGAGAATATTACTAAACTGAGAGAGCTGAGAGAATATTACTAAACTGAGAGAGTATTACTAAACTGAGAGACTGTTACTAAACTGAGAGAAAATTACTCAACGGAGAGATTATTACTCAACTGAGAGAGTATTACTAAACTGAGAGAGTATTACTAAACTGAGAGAGTGTTGCTAGACTGAGATAGTATTACTAAACTGAGAGGATATAACTAAACTGAGACAGTTTTACTAAACTGAGAGAGTGTTACTAGACTGAGAGAGTATTACTAAACTGAGAGAATATTACTAACCTGAGAGAGTATTACTAAACAGAGAGTATATTACTAAACTGTGAGAGTATTATTAAACTGAGAGAGTATTACTAACCCGAGAGCGTATTACTAAACTGTGAGAGTATTACTAAACTGAGAGAGTATTACTAACCCGAGAGAGTATTACTAAACTGAGAGAGTATTACTAAACTGAGAGAGTGTTACTAGACTGAGATAGTATTACTCAACTGAGAGAGTATTACTAAACTGAGAGAGTGGTACTAGACTGAGAGAGTATTACTAAACTTAGAGAATATTACTAAACTGAGAGAGTATTACTAAACTGAGGGAGTATTACTAAACCGAGAGAGTATTACTAAACTGAGAGAATATTACTAAACTGAGAGAGTATTACTAAAATGAGAGAAATGAGAGAATATTACTAAACTGAGAGAATATTACTAAACTGAGAGAGTATTACTAAACTGAGGGAGTATTACTAAACCAAGAGGGTATTACTAACCTGAGAGAGTATTACTAAACTGAGAGAATATTACTAAACTGTGAGAGTATTACTAAACTGAGAGAGTATTACTAACCCGAGAGTATTACTAAACTGAGAGAGTATTACTAAACTGAGAGAGTGTTACTAGACTGAGATAGTATTACTCAACTGAGAGAGTATTACTAAACTGAGAGAGTGTTACTAGACTGAGAGAGTATTACTAAACTGAGAGAATATTACTAAACTGAGAGAGTATAACTAAACTGAGAGAGCTGAGAGAGTATTACTAGACTGAGAGAGTATTACTAAACTGAGGGAGTATTACTAAACCGAGAGGGTATTACTAAACTGAGAGAGTATAACCTGCGAGAGTATTACTAAACTGAGAGAATATTACTAAACTGTGAGAGTATTACTAAACTGAGAGAGTATTACAAACCCGAGAGAGTATT
The DNA here is from genome assembly GCF_045679555.1 of Salvelinus alpinus. Lineage (NCBI taxonomy): Eukaryota > Metazoa > Chordata > Actinopteri > Salmoniformes > Salmonidae > Salvelinus > Salvelinus alpinus. The sequence continues at coordinate 111,143 of NW_027256042.1, forward strand.
ACTAAACTGAGAGAGTATTACTAAACTGAGGGAGTTTTACTAGACTGAGATAGTATTACTCAACTGAGAGAGTATTACTAAACTGAGAGAGTGGTACTAGACTGAGAGAGTATTACTAAACTTAGAGAATATTACTAAACTGAGAGAGTATTACTAAACTGAGGGAGTATTACTAAACCGAGAGAGTATTACTAAACTGGAGAGAATATTACTAAACTGAGAGAATATTACTAACCTGAGAGAGTGTTACTAGACTGAGATAGTATTACTCAACTGAGAGAGTATTACTAAACTGAGAGAGTGTTACTAGACTGAGAGAGTATTACTAAACTGAGAGAATATTACTAAACTGAGAGAGTATAACTAAACTGAGAGAGCTGAGAGAGTATTACTAAACTGAGAGAGTATTACTAAACTGAGGGAGTATTACTAAACCGAGAGAGTATTACTAACCTGAGAGAGTATTACTAAACTGAGAGAGTATAACCTGAGAGAGTATTACTAAACTGAGAGAATATTACTAAACTGTGAGAGTATTACTAAACTGAGAGAGTATTACAAACCCGAGAGAGTATTACTAAACTGAGAGAGTATTACTAAACTGAGGGAGTGTTACTAGACTGAGATAGTATTACTCAACTGAGAGAGTA